>NW_016107399.1:4635142-4786255 GCF_001604975.1 Cebus imitator | reverse complement strand
AAAAAAAAAAAAAAAAAAAAAAAAAAAAAAAAAAGAGTTTTATAAACAGCCATTAGACATAAACTACCTGCCTTTATGTTGGAAAAATTTTTTTAGATAACTGTTGATTTCAAAATTAAAATGAAACCTCCCCAGGCATAGCCTGAGTCTTCCTCCTCTTTAAACTACTACTGGTTAGTATTTGAGTTAACCTCGGATGTTTATTCAAAGTTCCAGTGGCAGTAAAGTTGACTTCTCCTAAGAGTTGATATCTGTGGACCCCGATCCCCCCTAGTGGGAGTGGGACATCAACTTTTTAGGTAATTCAAGAAGTAGCTCCTGCATTGGCAGTCACTTTCACTGACTTTAGTATTATTACTTGCTCTTGGTGTTACCTTAAACAGTTCCTTCACGAGAATGTCTTCAACATTGTGGTTTCCTGATCAACTGCAGCTTAACTTTATAATAAAACACGCTTCAACCCTCCCTTCCTGCTGCTTCTGCCCTTGCCCCAAACCAAGAGTAGTGAAAACTATGCTATGTAATAACTACAGAATTTCTCTCTCAACCTCTTGGTCTCTTCTTTCACTTTGGATATACTAACTCAGGCCATGAAATCACTCACAATTCCCATTGCAAAGCTTTTATCTTGTTTCTATTAAAAACTTAATATTGTATCCACTTCTCTGCTACCAGATGCCTCAATTTTATTCTTTTGTAGCCTGTTTTAGTTTTTTGTTTGTTGAGACTAACCTCACACATTTGATTTTTTTAAATAATTATGCATTTGAGGTGAACAAGGAATAGCTTTAGATTGCAGTTGCCTCAGAAAGCTTATTTAATGTTTGATAGGGCAAACATTTCTTCTCTTTTTTTATTGACAGGTACAGTCACATGCACATGTGATACAGCATAGCAAGAATAGCTTAAAATTGCTTATAATAGTCACTAACATTTACTCAGCACTTACTCCATCTCTAGCACTCTGCTAAGCATTTGACATACATTCTCTTATTGGATTCTTCATTGTGTTACTGACAAAACTAAGAATTTGGGGAGGTTAAAGCACTTGTCCAGGGTTACACAGCTAACAAATGATTGATTAGGGATTTGAATCCAACTGATCTGACTCCAGTAGCCACCTACTTAACCACTCATGAGAGAGTGTGCTTGCAGGACTATGTATATGGGCAAAACTTGTCCAGCTAAGTCTCAAGGGCAGAGGAGAGAGATCTCTCCTAAAGGAAAGTCTTGGTAGGAAGGAGTTATAATACACCGGAAGTGTAACAGTTCATTGAAACTTCATGATTTATCTGAAAATTTGTGATGATTTTGCATTCTGCTTCATATTTATATTGCATTAATATAAAAGAAATATTTGGCTCTATTAAAAGACAAAAAAGACATAAATATTTATGAACCAGATGACAAACATTGTAAGGATGTCAGTTTTCCCCAAATTAGTCTACTATTCAATGCAATTCCAGTTAAAATTTCCATAGAGTTTTTGGAAGAAACTTTCTAATCAAATTTTTAAATTTATATGGCACAAAAATATTCACAGACAGCTAAAACAAGCTGGGAAAAGAAAAACCAAGAGTAAAGATTTGCCCTATCAAATACAGATATTGATCAACTTACCACCTATGCAACTTACGACCATTTGACTTTACAACCACAAATGCTAGCCATGACTGCTCCGCGTCTGGCAGCGCAAATGTTGTCCAGCTGGGCGTACGACAGTGCGGACCAGCTTCCGGCGGCACTACCATCTCCGCGTGCACCATTTCAACTGTACATATAGCCTACTCAACTTACGACCAAATCGTGTTACAACCGGTCCGCAGTCCCAACCGTGGTCGTAAGTCGAGCACTAGCTGTATTAAGACATAAGATAGAGCTGTGCTAATAAAAAACACAGTAGTGCTAATTTAGAGATTAACAACCAGAACAACAGAAAGCTCAGAATCATGTTTATAAATTATGCATATATATATACACACATACATATGTGTGTATGTATGTACGTATATAAACTATGATCAGATGAGAATAAGGTATATCATTCAGAATGTGTTGTTGGAAACTTTTGCTTATTTTACAGAGAAAAATAAAATAAGATTCCTACCTCACACCACATACAAAAATAGGCTTCTGATAAATTAAATGCAAGAGGAAGGAAAGAAGGGAAGGAGGAAGGGGGGAAGAAGAAAAGAAGGAGGAAAGGAGGGGAAAAGGGGAAAGAAGGAAGGAGGGAAGAAAGGAAGGAAGGTAGGAAGGAAGAAAAGAAGGAAGGAGGAAAGGAGGGGAAAGAAGGAACACATAGGAGAATATCTTTATTACACCTGGATGAGGGAAAGATTCCATAACTATATTCCCAAAATTTAACTCACAAAAAAAAATTTGATATGTTTTCCTATTTCAAAATTACAGATAAACACAGAGCTGCTGTCTGTCTCTTTGCCCTATTCATTTTCTTTATAGTGTTTATCGTGTTATGATACTGACTAGTTTACTCATTTGATTTGGGGTCTTGTGCTCATTTGAGATATGCTTCAGGAAGGCAGGTACTTTGCCTATTGTGTTTACCACTGTAGACACAGCCCCAGAACTATGTCTGGCATAATATGTGGGCAATAAATGGGTCCTTCATACATTGTCTTAAGGATTTTTAAAATATTCCTGAATTGTATAGATCCCATTGCTATCTGGGATTCCATTTTTTCTTTTTTTTACCATTTTGCAGGTTCTACTAAAACTTCCTCTAATACAAGTCCTAAAGGGTATCTACAAGACTGCTTCTTAGAGAAATTTCATTTTCTACCATGCCTAAAACTCTGATTTAATCCCTGTAGGCAACAGTAGGACTATTTTGACAATGTCTTTTGAATGCATCATGTAGGGTTGATCCATCTAGAGATAATACCTTTAGGATATAACTGAAACCAAAGAATTGAGAATAGAAGAAAGCATATTTCAGCATAACCCTATAAATTATTTTCTCCCATTGCAATTGTCCAGAAAGGAAACAGGTTGACTTGAGAATCAGTAAATTATGCGTCACTGAATGTGTTTGGACAGAGTCTGCAGGACCACTTACCAGAAAAGGAGAGAAAAGATGAGAAGAAATGCTCTTTAAGGTTCCTTCCATCCTCAAGCTCTAAGATCCTTAGCCAGTTTCTTCTTATACCCACTCCTCTCCACAATATTCTTCCCTTCCCCCACCAGGAATATTGAAGCAGCACAATGCCAAAGACAGCAATAAACACTATAAATAATCATTACTCTCAACACTTGATGAGTGACACCAAAAATTAAAAGGATGCCTGCACAGTAAAGCAAGCACCCTGCAGGGTATTTATTTTTGGCTCTGGAATACAAAGACACATAGTCAGAGCCATACATTCATCTTTCATTCTTAGTGCCCCATGCCCACCCGCACTGAGGGTGATGCTCACATGAACATCATGCAAATACTGCATGGTGTGGGCTGAAATTCAGACAGAGGTATCAGCACAGATTGTGCAGCTGCCATCTTTTGAAATTCCATGGAGATGCTTGGTCATGCACAACCGAACACATCAAGAGGTTTGCTCTAGTTTCACTCTATCTATAAGAGGGGTCCTACCCCATTTTGTTTTTTTTAAAAAAATAGGGATCCATGAAAGTGGCCTTGGAAGTAGAAGGCGAAAGTTCTGAGTGTGGGTACTGGATGCTCAGGAGTTGCATTCCCATACTGATAGCACCTAGAGAACTTGTGGGAAGCTGAGGCTGCATCTAGGGCCTCTCCATCTGGCAGGAGTCCCCCAACCCCATCCCTCTACTCCACACCTCCCACCCAGCCTCCCAATCCTAGCCCGAGAGCTCATTGCCAGGAATCCCCAAGAGGGCCTTAGGACCCTTTGATAGACAATACCACTCATCTCCCCACCCTGCCTTCTACCTTTCCACCCTAGCCAGTTCTCTGGCTTACACTATAGATCCTAGTGATGCTTACACTATAGAGCTCTCTGGCACTATGAGCATTTGCACATCCTTTGCCTTGTTTCATCCTTCCAAGAGCCTTGTAAGGGAAAACAGCAGGTCTGATTATGTCAATTTTATTCATGAAGAGACTGAGATGCAGACAGGATAAAGTGACTTACCTAAGTCATCCAACCATGTGGCAAAGCCAGGACATGAGGTAGGCCATCAGAACCCTCATCTCTTGCATTCACCTCCAAAATAGATCTCTCATCAGGTTGCCAGACAATGATGCCATTCGTATCAGACAGAGCAACTGTAAAAAGAATGGTCATCTATGACCCATTAGCTCTGGAAAGAAGGGCAGCATGGCAGAACTCTCTGAAATATGAAGAAGTAAGAACACGCTCCCACCAGAGAGCAATTCCCACCAGAACAGCTGTCCTTGAGATGTGTCACCTTCACATGTAAGCACACTGCCACCTGGGGAAATAACACACAACAGGTGCAGAGTGATACTGAGATGATTACTTTATCCCCCTCTGCTTTCCCTAGATTACAGGGTAGTGATTATATCAAAAGAGAAAGTCATTTTTCTCAATCTTTGCTGGTGGATTACATGTGAAAGCATAATCACAGCAACCACAGTTCCTGCACCTAACTCAGAAGTGGGTCAGGATACAGAGACATCTGAGAGAAGAAAGGGTGACTACTTAAAAGGAGCTCCTTAGAGGCAGCACAGGTGAAAGATGCCCTGGCCCAATATTAGGAGGCTTTACAAGGAAAAGATAAGACTAGCCATCCAGTTTTAGTGGCAGAGCCTCAGACTCCTGTGTTTGAATTAGGAAGCTGTCTTGATATCACTTGACTTGTATCGATGGCCTGAGGTCTGCACTATTCTGCCACTAATTAGCTGTGTAGTGATCAATATAGTAAAATCAAAAGGACACTGGATTAGGAGTTAGGAGGCCTGGGTGACTGTGACCCCTGGAAAAGTTGCTTCTCCTCTCTGGGCACTGATTTTTTCACCTATGAAGTAAGAAAGTTAAACACAATGATCTCCAACTTTCCATTAAGTTCTGAAATTCAAAGTCATTTTCTACACATGGAAAATTAGATGGCTAAGCATGTTTTCCAAAAAAAATTTTCAGTCCTAACATTTTAATGTTTCATAAATATATTTTCTGAGTCATTTCTTTCTTGGAATAAACATATGGTCCCTAGTATTTCAAATGATACCTCTGCAGTAAACACAAGCTCTGTGGATTGTACTGAATTAGGAAATTGTTGTGGTCAGTAAGATTACCCGCTAAATTATATACCATCATCATGCAAATTATAAAAAATCATCCCTTCTGGCCAGACAGCTTGGAAAAGTGCGTCTCTCTGTGCAGAAGGAGTCTCATAGAGGGCTAAAAGAGCAGTACTTAGGCTGAATTTCAGCTTCCTCCTCCTCAGCTGAATATCCTTATACAATGTAAAAGCTGCTCAACTAAACAGAGCAGCCCTAATGGAGTCGAAAATACTGAAGGCTTTTGTTTCAAGCCACACTCAAACTTTCTGAGAAAAATGCAGAAAAGTTAGAGCTGGCAGCATTCCATGCTCTCTGAGCTGGGCATAGACTGTGCTGAGGATTGAAGGGTTTCATGGTTGCAATGCTTATTTTACTATTGATGCCCTAAAGGATGAAGATAGCACCATCAATCATCATTCTGGCAAAAAGAGAAATCAGAATGCAATCTCCAACGGTCCACGATTAAAATATTAATCTGATTAACTTACAGAGAAAACAAATTATACACTAAACTTCCTTTCAAATAGATTTTAAGCTCCTTGGAAGAGTGGTTTCTTGTTCACTTTTATACCTCCAGAATAGACTACAGTGCCAGGCATGAACTAGGTGCTCAATAAACAATTACTGACTGAACTCACCATATGAAGTTGATTGATTCAAATGCCCCAAGAATGGATATTTGTGTCACACAAATAAAGCATGATGAAGTTAAAGTAGAATTAGGAAAAGCCAACCTAGAGCACCAGTTTTCAATCTTTGGATTGAGATGTTTGGATCCTGGGGGCAGATCCCTCATTGCTTGGTGCTGTCTTCATGATAGCGAATTCTGGTGAGATCTCGTTGTTTAAACATGTGTGGCATGTCCCCCCATAAGCGCTCTCTCTCTCTCTCTCTCTCTCTCTCTTTCGGTCTCTCTCTCTGCCACGTTATGTGCCTGCTCCCCCTTTGCCTTCTGCCATGATTGGAAGCTTCCTGAGGCCATGCTAGAAGTAGATGCCACTGTGCTTTCTGAACAGCTTGCCAATTAGATCTCTTTTCTTATAAATTTCCCAGCCCCAGGCATTTCTTTATAGCACTGCAAGAATAACCTAATACAGACATCAACTAGTGTTTATTGTTTTTATAAAAAATCTGTTACCTATGAGATTTTTTGTTATTTTCTAAGAAATTTTTCTTTTCTTTCTAGTAGCTTTTAGGAATTTTCCCTCTGTCTTGATGTTTTCCAGTTCTACTACAATATGTCTGGGTGTAGAAATTTTTTAATTCATTCTGCTTGCAGCTGAATGCATTTCTTCAATCTGAAAACTCATCTCTCACCAGTTTTGTTAAATTCTCAGCCATCACTCATATTTCTTCTCCTTTATTGCATCTGGTCTCTCTGTCTGGAGCTCCTAGTAGAAATAATATGTTGAACCTTCTCATTCTATCCTCCATCTTTCTTAACCTCTCTTCTATATTTTCCACATTTTCTTCTGTATTCTGTATTCTATCTAATTTCTTCAGAGCTAAACTCCTATTTGCTCATTTTCTTTTCAGAAGTGTCTAGTTAACGTTTAAACTGTCTGTTGAGGTTTCTTTAAATTATTATTTTCAATATGTTTGTTTAGATTTATTTTATTATTTCTTTTCCTTCCTAATGATTTATATCCATTTATTTATTTATTTATTTTGAGATGGAGTCTTTCTCTGCCATCCAGGCTGGGGTGCATTGGTGCAATCTTAGCTCACTGCAACATCTTCCTCCCAGGCTCAAGAGATTCGTCTGCTTCGGCCTCCTGAGTAGTTGGGACTACGGGGCATACTGTCATGCCCAGCTAATTTTTTTTGTATTTTTAGTAGAGACATGGTGTCACCATGTTAGCCAGGCTGGTCTCGGACTCCTGACTTCAGGTGATAATGCCGGCCTCATTCTCCCAAAGTGCTGGGATTACAGGCATGAGCCACCATGCCCAGCCCGTTCATTTTAATGTTTTAACTATTGCTATTTTTAAAATAACTCCCTGGAAACTTCTCTATTTTCTGTATTTCGTTGCGTTTTGTTTTTCTCATTTGCTGTGTTTTTCGTCTCTTTCTCTCTCTCTGTTTCTCTCTCCCTATTGGTAATGAGGTTCCATCTATCCTTTGCAATTAAGTGAACCTTCTGACAAGTGCTTTCTTCTGAAGGAGCACCCTCTCTTGCTGTCTGTGGTGAAGAGGTCCTCATGGGACAGTGTTGCATTGGCCTTTGCTGGTATCCCACTAGTTTCACTATTTTTTTATTTGTGGAGATTCTTTGTTGTTGTTACTGTTGGTTTCCTTGCTTAGATTTTCAGCACCATACAGGTAATATAAATTAGGGCCATATGCCTTCTCCCAACAGAGGTTTAATATTCTGATTTTTCTTACATCACTCTTTTTTAATGCACTTCCCAAAATACGTGACCCACTGTCATGCTTGCTCTTGACTGCCAGACAGATATTTTCCAGTCTGTTTCATGGATGGGGCATTTGCTATACATGGCCTTGTGCAAGGAAGTCATTTTCAACTTCTCACTTTATAGAAGGATGAGAACTCCTGCTGTCTCTCCACCAAGAAAATCACAGCCCCCACCCCACTTGTAAGTCCCCACCCTGCTTCTCTGTGCGCTGTGCCCTATTCAGCTCCAACTCCTGCTCACTGTTCAGTCTTCAAGTTCACTCTCAGTTCTAGCACCTCCAGATTTCCTTTCTCTGATTTTGAATCCAGAAATTAATTACTTCACATTATATGGTATTATCTTATATTTTACTCAGCACTTCCATGTGCTCGGAATGGAGGGTATCTTATACATCAGTTTAATCTGCTGTATTGACTGGAAATGATTATTTATACATATATTAAATGTGTAGATAATTGGTTTTATAGGTGCATTAAATTTATTTAATATGATAAATACTAAATTCAAATTTATTTGATATGATAAATATTAAATAAATTTAGTGCACATATGAAACCAATGATCATTGGTTCTTAAATTTAATGTATATATAAATCCTTAAGGATCATTAAGTATAAGGATTAAAATTTATTCTTATTATTTTTAAATGATCTTATAAAATGGATAGAATTAATAATGTTGTCCCATGTCTACAAAATAACTGTGAATATTGCCATGCTGTGTCTTTCGATTGGGGCATTTAGCCCATTTACATTTAAGGCATATTGTTATGTGTGAATTTGATCCTGCCATTTTGATGCTAGCTGGTTGTTTTGATCATTAGTTGATGCAGTTTCTTCATAGTGTCACCACTGGTCTTTACAATTTGGTATGTTTTTGCAGTGGCTGGTACTGGTTGTTCCTTTCCATGTTTAGTGCTTCCCTCAGGAGCTCTTGTAAGGCAGGCCTGATGGTGACGAAATATCTCAGCAGTTGCTTGTCCGTAAAGGATTTTATTTCTCCTTCACTTATGAAGCTTAGTTTGGCTGGATATGAAATTCTGGGTTGAAAGTTCTTTTCTTTAAGGATGTTGAATATTGGCCCCCACTCTCTTCTGGCTTGTAGGTTTTCTGTCAAGAGATCCGCTGTGAGTCTGATGGGCTTCCCTTGTGGGTAACCTGACCTTTCTCTCTGGCTGCCTGTAGCATTTTTTCCTTCATTTCAACCCTGGTGAATCTGACAATTATGTGCCTTGGGGTTGCTCTTCTTGAGGAATATCTTTGTGGTGTTCTCCGTATTTCCTGGACTTGAATATTGGCCCGCCTTGCTAGGTTAGGGGAGTTCTCCTGGATGATATCCTGGAAGAGTGTTTTCCAAGTTGGTTCCATTCTCCTCATCGCTTTAAGGTACACCGATCAAATGTAGATTAGGTCTTTTCACATAATCCCATATTTCTTGGAGGATTTGTTCATTTCTTTTCACTCTTTTTGCTTTATTGCACAGAGTGGACTTCAATCTCTGATATCCTTTCTTCCACTTGATCAATTCAGCTATTGAAACTTGTGCGTGCTTCATGAAGTTCTTGTGCTATTTTTCAGCTCCATGTTCTTCTCTGCGCTGGTTATTCTAGTTAGCATTTCATCTAACCTTTTTTCAAAATTCTTAGTTTCCTTGCATTTAGTTAGAACATGCTGCTTTAGCTCAGAGAAGTTTATTACCTACCTCCTGAAGCCTACTTCTGTCAATTCATCAAACTCATTCTCCATCCAGTTTTGTTCCCTTGCTGGTGAGGAGTTGTGATCCCTTGGAGGAGATGAGGCATTCTGGTTTTTGGCAATTTCAGCCTTTTTGTGCTGGTTTCTTCCCATCTTCATGGATTTATCTACCTTTGGTCTTTGAAGTTGGTAACTTTTGGATGGGGTCTCTGAGTGGATGTCCTTTCTGTTGATGTTGAAGCCATTTATTTCTGTTTGTTAATTTTCCTTCTACCAGTCAGGCCCCTCTGCTGCAGGTCTTCTGGAGTTTGCTGGAGGTCCACTCCAGACCCTGCTTGCCTGGGAATCACCTGTGGGGCCTGCAGAACAGCAAAGATTGCTGTCTGTTCCTCCTGCTGGTAGCTTCGACCAGATGGCAGCCAGAGCTTTCCTGTATGAGGTATCTCCCAGTCAGGATACACAGGGATCAGGGAGCCACTTGAGGAAGCAGTCTGTCCCTTATCAGAGCTCAAGCACAGTGCTGGGAGATCTGTTGCTCCATTCAGAGAGCTGCCAGGCAGGGACATTTAAGTCTGTTGAAGCAGAACCCACAACCACCCGTTTTCCCAGGTGCTCTGTCCCAGGAAGATGGGGGCTTTATTTGTAAGTCCTGATGGGCTGCTGCCTTTTCTCAGAGCTTATGATGTGGGTCTTCTCTCTGATTATCAGATTAGAGTTACCTGCTCTTTTAAGTTATTAACTGATAAGGTTCTTTTCATACTTTGTTTCTTGTGAAATCTCTTCAGAATCTAAGAACTTAAAGATCCAGACTCAGAGTATTTTTTAGTTCCAAACATGTTCTTGATGTTAGAGTTAGCTTATGACATATGTAAAATGTGATTCAATTTATATGATATGTAAAATTAAATTTGCATATAGGCTTCTCTCATAAGTAGAGAGTACCTTGATTTGTTGAAGGCTACTGACTCTGGTTTTAAGGGACTGGACCTTGGCTTGCATACAGATTCACTGCTACACACATACTTACAAGGTTTTCTGTGATCAATAAGTTCCTTGAGTCCTGGAGTCTGAAGGGATGAAACACCCAGTGTTTGTCTAGCACATATAAGCACTGACAGTACCAACTGGTCCACAATTTCAGTGCAACAGTTAGCAAGCAAAAGGAGTTGGCAGAGAAGGTAGACAAGCCTAATCAAGCTGTTGTGAAGTAGCTAAACTGTATTCTACAGGACAAGAGGCTTTGCAGTTCTTTATGATAACCACATCACTTTCCTCCTGCAACCTTGTGGTCATAAGGGACTCCTCTTTCCCTCTGACTTCCAGGTTTAGGTTAAAGCCTCAAATTCCACAGCCCTTGTAAAGCCAGAACTCTCCCCATAGTTTCTGCAAATTCCTAGAGACCCTTACTTTCTTGTCACAGTTTCTGCCTCCATCTACTACCTCTAAACCTACTATTTCTGTTTCAACTCCACATCAGTGCTGACAAGACACACTCAGTTCCTCGGATTTCTGCAAAAACAAAGTGATTCCCATCAAGAACTTGGAAAATCAGTAACTTTTCTGATTTTCAGGGAAGCAGGGGATGAAGGGATGGTGTTGCATCATGTAGCCCACGGTCTTCCATCAAGTCACTCCTGGTCTCTTTTTCTCTCTTGGCACCCCTCCCTTTCAAAGAAAAATGCATTCTACTCTTTATCTCACCCTTACAAGTTAGAAGAGCAAACGTCATTGCTTGCACATGCCCTGGAGTCTCACAACTCAAACTCAATCCACTTATCAAAGTATTTCTTCCAAACAAATAAATATAGTCTTGTCTCTAAAAGGAATCAGTCCAAATATTTTTCTTCACCTCATTGTATCCATAATTGGGATCAATACTGGGACAGAGTCTAAGTGCACATTGGAAGAGTTCTCAATGGAGAATGAAGAACTCAACCACATGCACTCAGCTTCATGTAAATTTGCTTTAACTTCCATCTACTTTCCCTTTTCAGGTATTAGCATGAAAGAGAAAACAAAAAAAAAAGGGGGGAGATTTTTCCATGTCATTTGGTATGGCAAATTAGGAAGCAGAATATTTTGTGAAGGAACATGTTTCTTGTAGGTAAATATGCTGGACTTGAGCAATGTGGTTTTCAGCCCTCCTGCACACGAAGCGAGGAGGCATCCTGCATCATTCGTCCAGCCCCCTTAAATAAAAGCTCTGCCCATAGAAAGCCCTAAAAAGTCACAGAAGAGAATGAGGGGGAGGCAGGAAAGAAGTAGTGACATTTGCAAGGGGCCTAGAGGCTGGGACAACTATAGATTATAATAGAAGAGTTGGGTGGGGTGAGAGGAAAACCCACCACAGTGATGGTAGAGTATTATTGTTCTTTTCCCCCCATGATGACATATACTAATATACACAAGTACCCTTTCACTTGGTAACACCCACAACTGCCTGCAAAGAAAACCACAATCTTTCTCTGCAGCTCCCAACTGCCTACTGAAGGACGATCTCAACAGTGAGTAAAGAGTAGGAGGAGCTGTGACCTGTGCCCCGTGCTCATGTGAGGCATGTGAAGGGGAGGAGCTGCATGGGAGGGTAGGTGCAGGAGGGCAGGGGGCACCTGCAAGGTCTCACACATGTGAGGCTAATTTCTGTCTCTAAAGGCTCATCCTGTACTTTTTCCAAGGATATTCATGTCTCCCAGCCTCAAGGCTTCATGTGTAATCACCAAGCCTATTTTGTCCAAGAAGCAGAGAATAAAAGTGAGCAGCCACAGGAAGTTGCGCCTTTAAAGTGTATTCCTGCACCTACACTTTCAGTCTGAAGGTTCTGAATTCATTTCACAGGTCAGCTCAGATATTACATGTACTGAGATAATGAGCTGATGAGAAAACTAAAGCCTGAAGAGTAAGCAGAATGATTTAAAAGGAAGGGAAATTCCCTAATCCCAGAAATTACTGAAGATCATTTTCTTTTTCTCTAGTACATTTTCCATTCATTATGTCTTCCATGATTTTCAAAACAACTCTGTAAGATAAAGAGTCCTTGAAAAAAGGGAGAGGTGGTCCATTCACTTTTGGCTGTATGGCCAGTGACAGATTAAAATACTTTTCTACTTAAAAATAAAGTGTCAAGAGTATACAATTCTACCAAGTTAGATGGAGAGTGGAGAAGGACAGGTCATACCCTAAAGGATAGAGATTAACACTTGGTTTAAAGGCAGGTAATTAAGACAGTGTGCTCTTAGGAAGGAATAGGCAAAATGACCCAGGGAGCAGAAAAAGAGTGTGGACACACACCCACATAATCTGTAACTGACCAAGCATTGTAGATCAGTGGAGAAACAACAGACAATTAAATAAGTGCTTCTGGATCTACTGTGCAACCACATAGAGGGAAATGCAACCACATAGAGGGAAATGAAATATTGCACAGCAATAAATACTTAAATGTGGGGAAAAAATAAAAGACTTGTAGAAAAAAAAAAATAGAAGATTTTTATGACTAAGAACAAACACACAAAAACTGAAACCCCAAAGAAAAAGATTGATAAATTTAATGACATTCAAATTAACAACTTCTGTTTATGTAAAGATGTATAAAAAGGGAAAATATAAGACACTATTAGAAAGGAATATTTGCTACACATACAAAAACAAGATTTATATCCAGAAAAATATACTTCCTACAATTAGTATAAAAAGAAGACCAAAAAATGTTGGAAATGGGCAAAACCTATGAACAGGTGTTTTATAGAAGAGGAAACACAAAGAAGCCATAAATTAAATGAAAACATGCTCAACCTTAACATCATTAGTAGTTAGGAGAAAATTAAAACTGAATGAAATGCCAAGTCTCTCCTTCCAGATTACTAAAAATAAGAAAGTAAAACCATAACAAGTGTTGACAAATATGTGGAGGAAGAGAATTCTCATTTCCTGCTTCTAGGTTTATAAATTTGTATAAACACTCTGGAAAGCAGTTTGGCAAATCCTTGGAAACCTAAACATGCACATACCCAGTAACTCAGAATTAGTCTCCCACGTTTATACCTAGAGAAACTCTTGAACATGTGTTCTAGGATAGTTCAAGAATGCTCATAATGAACACAAATTATTTATATAATATTCATAATAAAAAAGAAAAATAATACATTTTTCACTTCCATCAAAGGGAGAGCAAATTTTTGTAACTAGTGTTATTATCTGCAAATGTTTTTCTTAATAACAATAAAACTAATACCAATGCCTTTTCATAGCTGTATGTGATCTGTATTCAAATAGGCCTATTAAAGGCTAAACTCTTTTCACATGAATCATCACAATGACCCTGAATGAGGACTGAGAACTGTTGGATTATAAATAGAAAAAATGAGACCCAACCAGTAAAATTTGGTCATAAGTTTAAGAAGAATTAGAAGTAGCTATGAGGAAAAAAAAAAAATCAAGACCCCAAACTTTCTTGGAATGAAAGTAGAGATTTCCACTGATGACAGTGGTAATTTTATCATCAGTGAAGACTGACATGCATTTAACCACACATAAGAATTATTTCCTTCTGGTTTTTAAAAACTCCTTCCTTAAGCCAAAAAGGTATAAGTGGATGGCACAACATGAATGTGTATATGTTGTTTTACTCCTACACTGGATGGATACATGAGTTGCTCTTTAAGAGCAGTGTGTCCTGAAGAATAGGTAAATCTTCCACCAAGATGAAAACTTTTCTAGTAGGAAGGCTTTAGCAGCACCAAGTGAGAAAAATACAGAATTAGACATATCCAGGTTGATTCTTCACCTCTCTAAGTCTTAACATTTTTCCATAAATGAAATGGAGCTAAGAGAGGAAGGGGATAGAAGTGCCTAGAATATGCCATGCACAGTACCAGGCACATGGTAGGGATTCAGCAGAACCTAGCTCTCTTCTGTCAGGCTCTTATGCCCACTTGTGACTGGCCCATTCCACTCACTGAATGGGAGTCTGGCCCATCCAACATCTGACCATGCCCACAATTCTGAACCCAGATGTGAGCCCACCCAAAAAGGATGTAGCAAAAAGTCATGAGGCTTAATAAGCTTCAGGCTTTTTCTTGCATAAGCCCATTTAATGGGCCAAGTGTTTTTGCTGAGAGTTGTAGAATATTCTATGTGGAGATGGGAAGGCAGATTACAAGTAGAAAGAATTTCTAGAGAAGACCCATGGTAAATTCCCTGAAAAACTGCCTCAGAGGAAAGAGGCCCCCATAATCTGTTGTGATTTATTTTCTCATTCTACATAGATATTTACTTTCACATATTTTTAAAAGAATATTCATAGAAGCCTTTGTAATAGCAAACATTGAATATAACCTATATGTCCATCAAAAGTAGAATAGACTAATACATTGTGGTACATCCACGCAATGGAATATCGTGCAATAATGAAAAATAGACTCTAGTCGCACAGATGGATTTTCACAAACTTCAATTAATATTGGAAGAAATGTACATCCACGAAATATATCCAGTATAATTCCACTCACATAAAGCTCAAAATATGCAAAATATCAACAGTATATTGTGTAGAAATATATATGTAAGTAATAACACTATAAATCAAAAGAGTGATTAACACAAAATTCAGAAAAGTGGTTATCTCAGGGGTGAAGAATAGTAAGACTGGGGAGACAGACACAGAGCATTTTACTTGCTGTAATCTCTTTGCTAACCTACGTGGTTTTGCTATTCTTTAAATTGTACTCTTATTGTTAAAGGTTTTTTTTAATGATCAATAACAAAGATGAGACTCTACAATTCATAAGCTAGTTCCCAAGCTGGCCAACAACAGCACGATGCTGCCTATTCTCACTGTTACTCTGTCAAATTCTTCTCACCCCAAAATATAAATTTTTAATGGATGACCCTTTTAAACTTGGGTCCCAGCTTAGACGGATATTAAAAGCAGGTGGGAAATGAGCACATGCATATTCATGATATCTTTATCTGAGATTCTCACGAGTTTAGTCTCCAGATTTCCATCACAAGAGTCAGATGGCAAATAAGAATAGGAGCAGAAATTTTTATTTTGACTCCATGGATCTAACAGTTAATCTGAGTTTTGACTTTCAGATTTTTCAAATAGTTGACCTATGTCAAGTTTGGTCAACCCTTTCTCTACAATAAATTAAAACCTCAAAAAACACTTTAATCACTCTCACAAATATTGAGAAACTATTATCTCTAATAATTGAAAAAAGGATGTTATCACCCTCTTTGCACAAAGAAGAGAAGTTTAATGATACATTAAAATAAAGCCTCACAAAATAAGGTTAATAATAGTTGCATGTATACTCTGTAGTACCCAGAGGTCTACTGAATTAAATATTATGTTAACAACCCCCATTCATAATATAAAGGCAAACCAGTGTTATCAACTAGTAACCCACCCCAACAAGCTTGTTTTAATGGGTAAATATAATATTGATACCAAGAATTTTGAACCTGTGTTTTCTTAGATCATGGATTACCAGCTCAGCCAGCTGACTTCCAAATGCACAGTGTCAGCCTTAATAGATTCAGGAGAGAATGTGTGGGCCTATCAAAATCTTTATCACGCTTGTAAAAACTCAAAGAAAACATCTTACCTCAGTGAATTTAGAATGCTATAACTTTTGAAATATATAAGGAGTTTTTTTTCTGATAGTAAAACAAAAAATATGCATGAGGAAAATTTTGGAAAAGGTAGAAAAAAATAGACTATTTAAATTTCCCATAGTTCTACCATCTAGAAATTACCACTATTCATGTTTTGGAGCATTTTCTTCCATGGTTTTTCTTCCCAAGAACACATTCATATGTTTACATATTTGAGACTCTACAGTTGGTTACCTCTTTTCATATTTTTCTGTTAGCATCATATCATAAATACTTTCTAATGCCATTAAGTGTTATTTATTGATCATTCTTATGGTTATATAATATTCTCCATATAGGTATTATGTAATTTAAATAAAAATTTTTCTGTTTGAGGACATTTTGGTTGTCACCTTTTTATATCAAAAAGAACTTTCACTTGTTCCAGTGATAAATGCACTTTACTACAATGCAATATCAATGCAGCAAAATTGCACTTGTACCCTATGAATATATACAAATAAAATAAATAAATAAGTGTGCCAAATTATTCTTGAAATAGCTGGAAAACAAAAAGTCTTTGTAGTTTTTTTTTTCTTTTTTTTTTGTATTTTATGTGCATCTCTCATGCTACACAATGGATACCAACTTTTGGACATCAGGAAATTTTTGAAAAATGTGCCATTGATCTCATTTTGTAAGGCTAGAAATCTATTTGTACATTCTTTCATTTAACAAATATTTATCATGTGCCTATTACATGCCATGAACTGTTTTAGGTGCTAGGGATAAAGCCTAAAACAAAATAGATAAAGTTCCTGTCTTCGTGAGTTTATCTTATAGCAGAAGAAACAGAAAGAATATGTCAATGGGGTGTTAATTATAGCAGAGAAAAATAAAGTGGGAGAAGGGGGAACAGAGAGTGTTTGTGAGGAGGTTATGGTAGTAGTGGTTTTATTGCACATAAACAGGGCTGTCCGGAAAGGTGACAAGCTGAAACTTTAACAGAGACATGATGACGTGAGACATAGGGAAACCCAGAAGAGAATTTCAGAAGAGGGAACAGAAAATGCAAAGACACTGAGGTGAAACAGGAACATTCCTGGTGTGCTTGAAGAAGAAAGAGGCCGGTATGGCTAGAGTTGAGAAGGTGAGGAGTATTGGGCAGAGAGGTGGATGACCAGGCCAGGTCAGGGAGAGCCTCAAGAATCATCCTGGCTGTTGTGTAACCAACGGACTCTAGGTAGAGGGAGGGGCAAGGTGGAGGCAGAAAGACCAATAAGCAGGTGATCAAACAAAGTAGGTAAAATATGACAGTAGCCTGGAGTACAGGGATATTGGAGACGATGAAGAAATATAATGCTATTGTGGATATATTTTGAATTTAAAGATGTCATATTTGCTGATGAATTATATGGGGGTGTGAGAGAAAGAGAGGGGGCAAGGATGGTTCCAGGCCTTGGGCCCAAGGAAGTAAAACAAAGGAGTTGTCCTTTACTGAGCTATAAGTGACCATATAATAATATATTGCTTAAATCAGAACATTTTTCAGAGTAAAGAAAGAAGCTCTTGATGATTAAAACATGACAGGACCACATGCGTAAGCCAGAAATGATCTGAATAGCGTAAAACAAATCGCCACCCTACTCATCGTGACCTTGACAAAAGCAGGCTGGATTTCTGTTTTGTTTTAGTTTTTGAGTGACGAAAGAAAAAGAAACTTAAAAAAAACAGGTGGGGGGGGGAAGAAACTTGACTGTAATGTGTTCAAGGGAAAAGGTGAGAAAAGGAAGTGGAGACAGTTCATAAAGATAACCCTTTTGAGGAGTTCAGCTTATGGCTCAAAAGGGGGCTAGAGAAATGGGCTAATAGATCAAGGAACATGTACATTTAAGATAGATTTAATTCTAGATGGGAGAACATTGTGCATTTACATGCCGATTGGAAAATCCAGGGGTGGGAGAGACACCGGAGGGCAGAAACAAAGCTGGAGTGATACTTTTGACTGGGCAAGTAGACATGGGGTCCTGGGCCGTGGAGGAAGGCTTGGCTTGGGTAGGAACAGAGATGTTTCATTCATCGGAGGAAAAGCAGATTGAGAGTCATGGGGACAGAAGCATGTGGAAGTTCTCTTCTGATTGTTTGTATTCTCTTGATGACTCTAGGAGGCCAAATCAAAGATCCAGCCAAATAGAAGGCAGACTTCTTTAACACAGGCTCAGAACAAGACAAGCTGAGTCCTTGTTTCCACTCTGACTTTTTTGACTCCTTTGGGACAAGTGCTCACATCTCCCCATAACACCAAGAGAGTCACTGGTAATGAGGTTCTCTGACCATCACGCCAGGGACGCAGGGGTGGCAGGGAGGGGACTCCCCACCGCAGTCCCTCCCATCAGGGCATAGTGGAGCAGTGGGAGGCATTGGGGTAGAATGTGCAGCGGCCACTGAAGAAGACAAACTTTGTGGAAAAGGGATCATTTATCTGCCACGAAAAAAGAAGAAACAAGAGGTATCCTTGATGAGGCAAGAGGGGGATGGGCAAAGTGCTCTAGAGGGAGACTTCTTTATTCAAAAGAGAATTCTCCAGCACGCTGTGCCATTATGCCCTGGAGATTCTGAGTGAGACACAGGCCCTTGCCTTCAGGAGACCACGGGCAATGAGGGAAATAGAAAGCAAGGAAACAGTACATTGTTTGACGTTTTTGTTTGTTTGATTGATTTGTAAATCGGTAGGATTTGGTTACATGATGTGCTAGGAGGAGGACTTTATAAGCAAAGGAAGCACCTGGACAAACGTCAGGTTTCTGAGGCGAACAAATCTGTATGCAGCCCTCCCTAGCATCAGGGAGTGGGCTCCACGGCACCCCTCTCTCCCCGTACATTACAGACATCAGATTGGCCTCCTCGCTGCACACGCTGCGGTCAGTCCCTCTCTAAACTCTCATATGCACGACAGGAAGTGGCAGTTTCCCCCAAGTACACTTCTTAGTGACTTTGAAGTCCCTTAGCATTCGGCAGCACTTTTATTTTTAGCGTCAGTAAGTGCAGCACCCGCTGCTTGCAACAGCTATCACAAAATGCATCTGTTCCTGGCTGAGGCCAGATCCACCTCAGCAGTCCAGCCTGTCGAAGCCAGCACTCCACCTTGGGCTAAGTGGACACTGCTGGCATGCAAAACGTCATGGGCTTTCGATGGCACCTCAAAGCCCGAGGCAGCACGTGAACTTTGGAGCCCTTATCCAACACCTTAACTCCTGTGTCAGTGATCTTTAATTTCTTCCTTGACATTTAACCTTTCATGGCACTTGCCCTCCCTTCCTTTCTCCCTTCCAGGTACTAAGACCCCTGAAGCTTTTGGACATAAGAGATGACTGCTAAATGATGCTGAAACATCAAAGGGCCTGTGTGTACATTAGTAAAATGCCGGTCCATCAGGTGACATCAGCAAACAGCAGGGGAGCCCTTGGATGGATCATTGGAAACTTAATCCCAGAAATCTGCCACTCTGCCAGTGGAGAAGCTGACAGGAGGCAATTTTTAACAGAAGTAACAACCAGAAGACAGATTGAACCTGAGGATAAGTGACGTGACGTTTAGCAGGTGTCTACGATACAGTGGGAGGATTTCTCACACTTTTCCAAATTTCTTAAACTACACCCGAGAAGTTCCCTGAAAACAAACAGTGCCACAGTTTCCCATGGCAGGTATAGAAGCCGAGTCTTATCAAAAACTTGCTGACCTAATAGGCCATTTCCATTTCTTAGTAATGTCTCTGATGTTCAACCACATTAAAACTTTCCATGGCCTGTCCTGAGTTCTGGACCCATGGGGTAGTTAAGAGAGTGGACAGTCTACCTGGGTTCACATCTTGGATCTACCATTTGCTGGCTTTGTAACTCTCGGCAAATGTCCTCACCTCTCTGTGCCTCCCTTTCCTCATCTGTAAAGTGGAGTGAAAGCAGAATGTCATCCACACAGGGGTTGAAGGGTCACACGAGGTAACGTGTATGCCCTGGGCTTGGTGCTGGGGCAGCACAGAATACATGTTCAGCAATATGATTATTGCTAATATGTACAAAGGTTTATTTCACTTATCTACCTCACACTCAGTGTGCTCAAAACTCACCTTGGGTTTGCCGTTAGCCCCAATAAATTCACAGCTTAGTAAGTTGGCTTTACTTGGAATTATGTTTAAGTATTCTCTCATGAAATTAAAAACCTTTAAGTTAATAGAGTTCCTGATATCAGCTGAATGATGAGACAGAGTTATTATTAGGAAGGAGAGCCTTTGACCAGGTCCTTAAAATTACACTGAGTCTAATGTAGTAGCGAAGAGCTGCCCTTTCAACTCCAAGTCACGGAACATAGACACCAGTTCCAACTCTGCTGCTAGCGTCTCACTGTGATGCTTTCCCTGGGTCCCAGCAATAGCTTCCAAAACTATTTTTAAATACTTGAGAAAACCATAACTAAGAGCTCAGGTTTGGGATCACCTAAGACACAAGATTAAATCCTAGATTTCCTGTAGCACAGCAAATTTAAATTTCCTAATCTCCTAAGGCTCACTTTCCTTGGCTGGAGACAATACCAGAATCCATTTCATAGGATGCTATAGGGATGCTATGAAGTAGACATGATCAAAGACCTGCTTCCAGCTAATCTCCCTAACTGCCTTGTAGACAGGGCAACTGCATCTCTCTGGGTCTGTTTCTGCATCTATAAAATAAAGGACTTGGATTCACTGATTTAAATTTCCTCTAGCCTTAATAAGCTTGATGCCATGATTACCAGATCCTAGAATATTCAACATCTGTGATTTTACTAATATTGTTCCCTCCTTCTTGAATGCTTTCTTTCCAATCCTTTCATCGATTTCTGATTGTCAATATTCTCTCACAGTATAAGACAAAAAAAGAATTCTCAATCTTCAAGATCTGTCTCAAAAGGAATGAGAAATCGGTGTACTAGGAAAAAACTTGACACCACCACTCCAGGCAAATCTCAGACCACCTCCGATCCTTGATTTCCCCTCTGTGAAAAGAAATAATACTGTCCACCCTTCATTCCCCACAGTCAAATTGTAAGGACTGATGGATCATTTCATTCATTGTCTTTGCAACTGGTCATTATAAACAGGGCATTACTAGTTCCCATTTTCTCCGTGAGCCCCTTTGCTCCTCTCCTATGGCTGATTCTGTGCTGTGCCTTGTGTCGTTGACTGCATGACTCTACCACAGCCCTGCAAGCCACGCGGTGAGGAGGGTCTGTCACCAACTCCTCGTGCCACCTCCTCGAAGCAGTCACCTCAGAGCTGGCACACAGCTGGTGCTCAGTGAACATTTATTTCATGTATTCATTCATTCATTCAACAAAAAGTTATTAAACCATGCTGGGTTTTGAAGTACCATGATGCATGAGACACACACTTCCTGCATTTGTGGAACATAATGGTCTAGAGGAGTGAAAGACATTAAACAGATGAATGTAGAATTCACACAGCAACAAGTGCTAAGAAGGAAAATCACAGCTGTAAATAGTGTGGATACGTCTGTGATACTTAATTTAATGTGAGAGGTCAGGGAAAGTCCCTTGAAGAAGTAACAGTAAAGCTGGAATCTAAATAATCATATGACTGTGTTCATCAGAACTAAAGTCTAGGGCAAAAGTCAATATATTTAACTCTACCCCTGGAGGGAGCTCCAGGTCAGATGAGTATATTCAGTTGGTTACTTCAGTCAATCCCGCACGTGCGGTTCCTCCATAATCTCACCGTGCATCAGACACTTCAACAAATAATAACAGGTTAAAATGTGCTCCTCACCCAGCTCACACCACATCATCCAGCCCAGCTTCCTCCTCTCTTCCCACCACCCAGCACCACTGAAAAGAGATGGAAAGTCACCTTCCTGCCCAGCAAATCACCTCTTACCCCCAGATAACACTCCTCCTTCTGTTCTGCCAGCCCAGACCTCTGACCTTCCAATTCCTCAGACTCAGCCCCAGCCCCCACACTTCACACATCACCTTCTTGACAGTGAGTTTGGACCTTCAACCAGTCTACTTTTTAGCCACCCACAACACGCCTCAGTCCCATTCTCAACCCTATGCAGACGCCTCATGAGAGAACTGATCTTTCATTCCATTGCAGTGGTTTCTCCCTCTGGGCTCTTTCGGGGGATGTGTATTTCCAGAGCACCCCTACCCCAGTTCCGTTTCATTACAGACTGTGGAAATGTGTCTCTTTCTCCCTCAGCAGGATGGAAGGCGGAAGTGGGAACCAGGACTTAGCAGGCCACATGAGGTCACACAGCAGGCCCTGCCATCCAGCCCAGCTCTCTCATAAACTCTGCAGAGACCACACAGCTCTCTGATGTTTGAGCGGCTCTGAAAGGAGTTGAGGTATTTACCTTTATTCTGACCATAATGACACCCAAGATGTGGACTTTCCCCTGTTGGTGACTCAACTCCACTACACACTGTTTGTGGGGACATTGGGCTATTTTAAGCATTCAAGTCAGCTTGTTCTGGGTTCTGAGCAATGTAAAATGAATGAGATTGTCCTTCAAAGATCAAATAAAAGGTTGGGGCTAAGCATCATTTAGCAGAAATAGCATTTAAATTATACTCACCCAAGACATTATGTCCCTGATTAGATCAGATATAAAGTAGGAATGAAAATAGCATGAAAACTTCAATATTAGGCAGAATATAATGATTTACAGCAACTAATATGTGGTCACAAAAATGTAACGGATTCTCAACAGGTTTCTACTAATTGGTGACTTAAAAGGAAGTTTCCATGGAAAACAATACCATGCAGGAGCACTTCTCTGAGGAAGAGAGATCGAGGAAAATGGCAATTGTCTGACTTGAGAGTCTTCAGACATACGTCTGTCCACCTGAGACCATAGGCACACACATCTTCAAATGGCTCTGCTAGCATACAGCCCAGAGGAAGGAAGATTCCAGAGTAAGGGGTCCGTGTGGGCTCTCTCTAAGTGGAGGCAAGAAAGAAGGCAAAGGGGAAGTGACTACTGAGACCCAGCCTTGGGAATAAAGATAGATGGCAGAATTCCAGAAGGGCCACCAGTTAACACATCAGAGAGGAGTAAGCAATCATTGACAAGAATTTAGTGAGATTCATGAAGTAACTCACTCCAGTCATGAAAGTACATGGTCTGTACAAGGTGATCAGTTTCTTTAAAGAATAAAACAAAATGGCCCGGGGATGAAACAGACTGAAGCATGTACAGCTTGACTGACCATTTTTTCACAACTGAGACATAAACATAGATCAGAAACCAGCTCTACCCTAAGACTCCTCTCAATGCTACATATGTAGCATGTGCAGGAAGGTATTATCTGAACATCTGGCATCAGAATCTCCTTAGAGATTGAGCCATCTTTAGGGAATCCCCGGGGGATGGGGGTGAAGGTGAAACCCCAAGTGTAGATCAACAAGCCAAAAATTAATCAGGAAGGAGAAGGAGAGAATGGCTGAGTAACAGAGCAGACTGTCCAAAGGTCCTTTAATAACAAAAGCATTTCATAATAAATTTGAAATTTTTAAGTTGCTTCAAGTAAATGCCACATTTCTTTGCTTTTTCTTCCAAGCTTCAGTCCTTTGATAAACTCTGCTAGGCCCACAACGATGTGTGTGTGTGTGTGTGTGTGTGTGTGTGTGTGTGTGTGTGTGATCAAACAACAGGGCTGAGTTTTCTAGCCACACTGACCAGTGGAGAACAACAACTACACGCACACACACAAAAAGTGGTCTAGAAGCCAAACTGTTCAATGGCCGCAGAGGCTCAGAACTAAAGATAATTATGAAGCATAAGCCCCTTTGTGAAACTGCAAAAATCTTAGAAAAGCATTGAGCACCCACGTAAAATGATTTTCAGGTGAGTCAAATCTGAACCTTAAAAGGCAAACAGTCATAGCAAACATCTGGGTTGCATATATGAGCACACTGAGAAGCCATGTATTCCTAAGCTCTGGGAGCAACCCACTGGCCAATTTCTTTAGGGCAGCCACCTGAAAATTCCTTTGTATCTCTTAAGATTTAAGGAGCAAACAATAGCTGTGATATCATCATGAGATGTGTTTTCTCATCTAGCATTATAAGAAGACTGCATCCCCTCAGACCCTTTAGCCCCGTGGTCCCCAAAGCCAATGTAAACAGTGCTGTTTGAGTCATCTACGGGTGCCTGTAAGAGACCACATAAGAGCTCTAGTGACATAGGAACCTGTTACAAATGAGCCCTAACATCCCTCCACTTAGTTCCTTCTAGTGCTACCCATCTGTGACAGTGCCAGGGTGGCCTAGTTGTCACACTTCCTTCTTGGAGGAAACATAGACAAGATTTCCTGGAGTTGCCTAGGGAAGGAATTCGGGGTGCACAAATCGGGGCCACATACATAGCTTTCCTCTCCAGTAACTTCTGTGCCCTAAAATAAGGCCGGCAATTGCTAGTTCCTTCACCACATATCCAAGTGTGGCAACGACTTCTTTTAAGGGAGGGAGAGAGAGGATGTCCAAGTAACAGAGCAGACCAACAGTAACAGAGCAGCCATTTGACCCTAAGAGTGGAGGAAATTTTTAGCCACAAATGACTCTAGGGCCTCATGGCCTGTATGTCTATTCCAGCCTACTCATATGCTGTCTTATTTCTGTTTTACAGGAAGTTGTTATTGCACATAGACTAATTTTCACATGGACAATTACCCATGAACTAATTCATCTCCACTGACTAACTGCCAGAGTCTTTAGAAAAGAGATTCAGTATTGCTAATACAGCAGAGCACACTGCCCAAGAGCACAGCTTTGGAGTCCGATTAGATGTCTGAATTCACTTTTTAACACTTTGGCCTCCCCAAGAACTAGGAACCAAGAGAGACTAGGCAGCAGGAAAAAGAACCACCCAGACCTCTGGCTTCTCTGCCTGGAATAAGTTGCCAACATTGAACTGTCCGCCTGGGAAGCCTGTTGTTGTAGGGCCACCTGCTCAGGCAAGACTCTGGAAGTCCAAGCTGGCAGAGCCCTAACTTCACCTGCTCAGTTTGCTGAAACAAATGTGAGTGATCAAAGGCAAGAATGGCAACAACTCAGGCTTTCCAACCACCCACCAACACACCAAGCCTTCATCTGTACCTGAGTCCAGACTCAGCCTCTTCCCTGAGCCAGAGCTGCTCAGTGTAAACAAAGAATCACAGGGCTTTGCAGCCGGAAAGGATCACAGAATTAATCTCATTCAATCCTTTTGTTTTGCAGATTAGGGAACTGAGGTGAAGCCCTCTTAGGTTATGAGTCCAAGATTATAGTCTAATAATGGAATCAGAACTAATACCTGGCTGGGTCTTTGCATTCAAGTCTAATGATGGTCGTTTCATAACATCACACTGCAGCAAACTAGCAATGCAGGGAAAGCTCTCCAAAATCCCAAATAACATATTTAACCAAAAAAAAAAATGTATTTCAAATGAACCTTCCTCAGGAAAGAAGAAAATGCTTTCAGTTGTCACTGTTACCTCTGGTAGGAATAAGCAACTAGCAATGATGAGCACTTTTCCAATGTGCCAGGTATTGTACTGGGCACTTTATCAGCACTACTTCATTTACCCTTCCTAATAATCTAATTACATAGGCACCATTATCACCCACATTGTGCTGAAAAGAAATTCAAGACACAAAACGTTATTTGTCCACACCCGCATAGCTACATAGGCGGAAGAGACAATTTAAATCCAGATCATCCATTTCATGACCCATTGCTTAGTCACTCTTTTATACTGACAATAGACTAACAAAAACCATAGCAAAAACTTCACCAAGATGCGCAAAAATGGCTCATGAGCCTTTTCTTTATTCATGATTTGCTTGGTTTCCTGGGACGCTCAATATCTAAAATTTCAGCCCTCTAAACTGAGTCGGAGTCACTGTGCAAGGTAGTTCTGCAATCCTGTCAAGGGTCCAGCTCAAGATTCTGATGAGGTTTAGGAGATTGCAGTCTTGAAACCTCTGTCCCAGTGTGCTTCTGGGCTAATTCTGTTTGGGATTCAGGGCATGCCAAGGAGCAGGATGAAGTTAGCATCCCACTCTCTCTCCTACATTCTGCCACTGGGAGCTTTAAGGACAAAGATGTGAGCAATCCTAACTGCTCTGTTAGAGTACACAGGAGAGATCAGAAAGAAAAAGAGAGAGAAACACAAACCAGGCCTTTGTAAGACTTGATGATGGGATGGGGTCAGAGATATAGAGGAAATGTTGGTGGGTACATTGCTTGGTTTAAAGGGCATTCATTTACTTTAGTGTCTGATAAAGATGTGATTACCAAACTGTCATGTTTGATAATCTAGGGAGATCTATTTTAGCCAATAAGACACTAGTTCTTGCAGGGTCCCTCTTCAGATCTGCCTTGTGTCCCAGAAGAAGTAATTACTTTGTGACCCACATGTATTTAGTAATGCCAGAGCTAAACTCCAAAAGCAGAGAAAGTCTGTAAGTACACAATTAGAAAGATGAAAAGGCTCAAACTACTGAGGTCAGCTCCTTTCCAGAGACAAAATTTGTTTGGAGAAGGGAAGAGAGGAAGAAGAGAGAGTGAAGGCAATGGGCTCTTGAAGCCGGAGTAGGGGTGAGGACACAAAACCCTCAGAAGAGACATGAGACTCCTGTAGCAAACTTCATGGATAATTCAGTATTGCTTAGGATTTTCCCATGGTACAGGACAGATAGAGGACTTTGGGTTAGCAGAGGTGGGAGTTAGTGGGAGGGAAAGTGGATATACACTGTAGGTAACATGGTGTTATTTTCATTTCAGGTACCAAAAAATAAAATACTTTCATTCCCTGCTTTCTGCCAGGTTCTTCCCGTGCACAGTGTCATTTAGCCTTCACGCCAGTCCTGGGAGAGAGGCCCTTTAAGAGCTGCCTTGAATGATTTTTACAGAATGTACCAGCCAAGGGAGCAAGTAGCTAAAATTCAACTCACACTCAGCTTGCCACACCAAGAGTCCACAGGCCACAAGAGATTCCCTTTTCTAATTCACACAAAGACACTATTTGGGGTACCAGCAGCAGCTCTGGACATTATCATCCCATTTTGCAAGACTCAGAGACGGTGAACCACGTGCCCATGGTCACAACAATAAGTAAACCGAAGGACGAGTATCCAAACCCAGCCTGCCTAGTACAAACTTCACTTTTTGTTTCACTCTGCTAGACTAACTTGGTATTTACAGGGTGGGCAAAGGTCAAAGAAATCCCATTAGGACCAATGAAGTAAACAATCTCAATGTAAGGGCCTAATGAGGAATCTGTGAGATACACAGTAGAAAGTCCTGGGACCATAATAATACATAAAAAGGTAGAAAGACAGGCAGGCAGGCACATTCAATTCAACAGTCATTTATTAGACATCAGCCAAATCCCAGGCAAGGGTCTAGGCACTCAACAAAGAAAGGAATAAGGTTAACAGCCATAGCTCTCATGGAAGTCACTGTTAGAGAGAGGAGGCTATGCATGTGTGGGGCAGGGACTGTATGGAATATCTCTGTACCTTCCTCTCAATTTTGCTGTGACTCTAAAACTGCTCTTAAAAAATTTTTTAAAAAAAGAGAGCATTAAAAATAATAAAAGCATGTATTCACTGAAAAAAAATACTTAAGGTGAAAAATCAAAAATCAAGCAGAACTAAGGGGAATTAATTAAAGAGACTGGCCACTGTTTGTGTTGCAGAGGACAAGAAAACTCCATAGACCCAGCTTGGAACTTGAATTTGACCTTGAGGGTTAAGAAAAGTCCATTGGCAGCCATTCCTTAAGTAGTAAAACCTGTAGAAGTAAACTACAAGGGCCTTGTAACCTCCAGTCACGCTGTTGAGCAGTACAGTCTAAGTGTGGGTGTAAATGACTGTGTCCTGCCTTGGTCTCTGCTGTGCTTCCCAGAGGCAAAAGCCCGTGTCACAGGTCTCCTGCCCACAACCTCTCTGCTGCAAAGGCTAAAGGTGTCACAGAAGAACAGAAAGAAAAATGGCCCTGAAGGAGTAGAAAAGACTTGTATATTGTGACCTGACATATCTGGATTTTCTAGGTACTGAAGCTCACTTTTTTGAAAGTATTAGTTTAAAAAAAAAAATCAAGCCAGTCTTTCTCGACAGTGACTTGGGCACAGCTGTGGTGAGGCGATAAGGAGCCAGAGCCAGCTTCTGGCTGAGTGACATCTCAAAAGGTCATTTCTGCACAAGCAACCCAACTGCACTCCCAAAGCTTGGCATGGCTTTTAAAGAGCACATATCAGCCTCTCAAAGTCCTTCCATGACCCTGTTCTAGGGAGAAGAGGAAAACGGAAGTGAGTGGAGAGCATATTGCTCCACACATTTTCTCCTTCTGTCTTTGTGGCATCATATTGAGGAAGGGTTTTTTTTCCCCCCTTTATTTATTTTATTGCATTTTAGGTTTGGGGGTACATGTGAAGAACATGCAAGATTGTTGCATAGGTACACACGTGTGATTTGCTGCCTTCCTCCCCATCACCTACATCTGGCATCACTCCCCTTGCTATCTCTCCCCAGCTCCCCACCCCCCACAGTCCCTCCCCTATTTCCCCCCAACTGACCTCAATGTGTAGTGCTCCCCAAGGAAGGGTTTTCTTATCCTGTTTAAAGGATAATGAACTGAGACAATTTCTACAACATGACTGAGGTCACATATGTCTTATGGAACAAAGCCAGAAACTTAAGCCAACTTTCAAAGCTGAAATTCTTTTTATTTAATCTAGGCAGTTTAGTGAATACACACTCGGGCATCTACTTACCAGGGTTTGAAGCTCAGATCTGCTACAAACTAGCTGGAGACTCCGGAAAATTCATTAAACATCTCTTTGCTTCAGCTTTCTCATACATACAATGAGGGTAATAATAGTGAGGATGGTGTGTGTTATAGACACAACGCTCATAGAATTGTATCTGGAACATAGGAATGGCTGTTTAACCAAGATGACGTTTCCATGTAGGAGAAGAAGTAAAAAGGCATTCTGAAAACTGGGAAAGGAAGAAAGGAATAGGAAAGACTGGAGGGAGAGGGGATATTAGGAAAGAGAGGAGAAGGGAGAAGGAAGCAACATTAGAAAAATCGTTTTGCATTTTAGCCACGCCCAGAATCTTCAACCTTACCTATACTTCCTTCCCCACTATAGAAAACAGGCCACAGCCACAATCAGCCTTTAAGGGTGATGAAAGCTTGTTAACAGATGAAAGATAGATAGACACACAGACAGGTAGATTAGATGAATAGATTGGATACATAGATGGTAAACATATAGATAGATAGCTTGCCAATAGCAAATGCTCTTATCATAAATGGAGATTACAACAAAAAAGGACACTAAAATTGAGGATTTGTGACTCCTTGATCAACTCAACCTCATGGGTGAACAGAGGTAGCTCCAGTTTGCACCTTCAAAGTCTGCACAACTGTTTTTACCTGTCATACAATAGACCTCCTGATCAGGGGCTGCTAATCCCATACTGACAGCATCAATGAGCAAAGCCCAGAGGAGGAGGACCTCTTAGTAACCACCAGGAACAGGTGTCATGGTTGCCAAAGGAACATTTAGCTCAGATCCAGCTACTCAAAAAATTTGAAAGATATAATGACAATTATGATGTGAAATTGGCCTTTCTGTAGGGGATCTATCATGGTGCAGTGGAAAGAGACTGAGACTTGGGATCAGACATCAAGGACTGGTATTCTGGCCCCATTATTATTCAGCCTTGTGACACTGAACAAGTCACTCTGCCTTCTTCAGTGCCATCTGAAAATGAGGGTAATAATTTTCTTTCCTGCTATTATATAACAAAGAATATGCCTGGTCTTTGTCCCAGATTGCTGGAAAAATGTGTTCTATACCTCTTCAATTTCCCAAGTGACAAGTGTGTTTTTGTTATTCATGGTGCACCCTTGGACCACACCTTAGTTTACACTAGCGAGATGACTTAGGATGGGGGCTGGTCATGCCAGAAAGGCCAACCATGTGATTAGAGGGTTAAGGGTTTGAGCCAGATGTTATCAACCAAAACTCATGAACCCTGGAGAGGGGAGGGAACTAGAGATTGAACTTAATTATGTGGCCAATGAGTTAACCAATCATGCCTACCTAAAGAAACCCCAATAAAAACTCAGAACAGTGAGGTTCAGGGGAGCTTCCTGGTTGGGAAAACACATCATTGTATCTAGAAAGATGCACCCTGACAAGACGGAAAGGGTTAATGGAAGTTCTACATTTGGAACCTTACCGGACCTCACCATGTTAGTATCTTCACTTGACCAGTTCTTGTTTCTATCCTTTATAAACTTAACTGCAATTATAATACTTCCATGAGTTCTGTAAGTCATTCTAGCAAATCTCAAACCTGAGAGGATCATGGAAATCTCCAAATTCATAGCCAGTTCATCATAGCAGGTGGCCTGGGGACCCCTCAATTTGTGCCTTGCATCTAAAATGAGGAGAGTCTTGCAGGGGATTGCATCCTTAAGTTGTGGAGTCTGCATTAACTCCAGGTGATTAATGTCATCATTATATTTCAGTACAAGCATACCTCATTTTACTGAGCTCCACTTTATTACACTTCACAGATATTGCACTTTTTTCAAATTGAAGGTTTGTGGTATGCCTGTGTTGAGCAAGCCTATCAGCACCATTTTTCCAATAGTGTGCTCACTTCATGTCTCTGTGTCACATTTTGGTAATTCTCACAATATTTCAAACTTTTTCATTATTATTCTGTTATGATTGTCTCTGATCAGTGATCTTTGATATTACTATTATAATTGTTTTGCAGTGTCATGAGTCATGCCCATACGAGAGGGCAAATCTGATAAACATTGTATGTGTTCTGACTGCTCCAACTGACCATCCCCCCATCTCCTTCCCTCTCCTTGAGCCTCCCTATTCCCTGAGACACAACAATTTTTAAATTATGCCAATTAATAACCCTGCAATGGCTTCTAAGTGTTCAAGTGAAAGGAATATTTGCACATCTCTCACTTTAAAATGCTAGAAATAATTAAGCTTAGTGAGGAAAGTATGTCAAAAGCTGAGATAGGCTGAAAGTGAGGCCTTCTGTGCCAGTTAACCAATTGTAAATGCAAAGAAAAAATTATTGAAGGAAATGAAAAGTACTACACCAGTGAACATATGAATGATCATAAAAAAAAACATATTTATTGCTAATGTGGAGAAAGTTTGAGTGGTCTGGATAGAAGATTAAATCAGCCACATTTCCTTAAGCCAAAGCCTAATCCAGAGCAAGACCCTAACTCTCTTCAAATTTATGAAGGCTGAGAGAGGTGAGGAAGATGCAAAAGAATAGTTTAAAGCTAACAGAAGTTGGTTTATGATATTTAAGCAACAAATCTATCGCCATAACATAAAAGTACAGGATGGAGCAGCGAGTGCTGGTGTAGAAGCTGCAGCAAGTTATCCAGAAGATCTAGCTAAAACAATGAATATGATTACACTAAATAACAAATTTTCAATATAAATGCAATAGTCATCTGTTGGAAGCAGATGTCATCTAAGACTTTTGTAGCCAGAGAGGAGAAGTCAATACCTGGCTTCAAAGCTTCAAAAGACAGGCAGACTCTTGTTAGGGGCTAATGCAGCTGGAGACTATAAGTGGAAGCCAATGCTCACTTACCATTCTGAAAATCTCAAGACCCTTAAAAATTATACTAAATTTACTCTGCCCGTACTCTATAAATGAAACAGCAAAGCCTTACAACAGAACATGTTTACAGGATAGTTTACTGAATATTTTAAGCCCACCATTGAAACCTACTGTACATTAAAAAAAAAGATTCCTTTCAAAATATTACTGATCATTGACAATGCACGTAGTCACCCAATACATGTAGTCTATTGCTGATAGAGATATACAAAGAGATTTATGTTATTTTCATGCCTGCTAACACATTCATTCTACAGCCCATGAATTAAGGAATCAATTCAACTTTCAAGTCTTATTATTTGAGAAACACACTTTTCAAAGCTATCACTGGCATAGACAGTGATTCCTCTGATGGAGCCGGGAAAAGTTAGTTGAAACCCTTCTGGAAATGATTCACTATTCCAGATGCCATTAAGAACATTTGTAATTCATGGGAGGAGGTGAAAATATCAACATTTACAGGAGTTTAGAAGAAGTTGATTCCAACCCTAATGTATGACTTTGAGGGATGTAAGACATCAGCGAAGAAAGTAACGGCAGAACTAGATCTAGAAGTGGAGCCTGAAGATATGACTGAATTGCTGCAATTTCTTGATAAGACTTGAATGGATTAGGCATTTCTTCTTATAAATGAACAAGAAAAGTTTCTTGATATAGTATCTACTCCTGGCAAAGATACTGTGAACATTGTTGAAACGACAGCAAAGAATTTGGACTATTCTATAAACTTAGTTGATAAAGTGGCAGCAGGATTTGAGAGAATTGCCTCCAATTTTGAAAGAAGTTCTACTGTTGGTAAAATCCTATCAAACAGCATTACATGCTACAGAAAAATCTTTCATGAAAGGAAGAGTCGATCAATGTGACAAACTTCACTGTTAACTTATTTTAAGAAATTGCCACAGGTGCCCCAACCTTCAGCCGCCCTGATCAGTCAGCAGCCATCAACACTGAAGCAAGACACTTCACTAGCAAAAAAAGATTACAGCTTGTTGAAGGCTCAGATGATCACTAACTTCTTTTAGCAATAAAGTTTTTTTTAATTAAGGTATGTACACTATTTTTTAGACATAATGCTATAATCATACACTTAATAGGCTAAAGTATCACATAAACATAACTTTCATATGCACTGGGAAACCAAAACATTCTGTGACTCATTTCATAGAAATATTGGCTTTATTGACCAAATAGTGGTCAAATGAGAGAGAGGGCAGGCTAAAAACTTCTACTATAGTACCATTCCCACAAACATAGCATTTCTCACTTAAAGAAACCATTTTTAATTCAAGTCAATGACAATTTAATGTCCTGCCCTTCAGACTGAAGAAGATGCCTCCAGCTTCTCATCTGGGAGATATTTACTCCAGAAGCAACAGCACAGGGAGCAACAGCACAAAAGCATGAAGGCCCTGAGGAAGCTTGAGGGGGCTGCCCATGGGAGAAGTCTGTGGGTATCCAGCTACCTGCACATTGTAAATTCTTGGTGTAAAGCCAGCTACAGAGCCCACAATATTGGCCTCATTAACACCAGCCAGCTATAGAGTTAGATGATGCCTGCAAGAAGATGCAGTGCCTGCACAATGTCAACTAAAAATAGCAGCAGGACTGTTCAATGGAAAACATAAGTGTATTTTCCTGAAACAGCTGAATCATGTGACAAGTGAAATCAAACACCATATTCATCTGAAGCCAAAGAAAGAAAGCTTGAGCAGTTTGCTAAGAGAAACTCAAATGAACCCACCCCCTGTCTAATAGTGTACCTCTACTGGCTTTTATCTTCTGACAGTCTCTCTACAACACTTGACAAAATTCATCAATCCTACAGCATTGTAAATTTCCTCTAGTCTGATTTCTTTCAGCCTGTGAAGGACGTTTACCTTCTATACCAGCTCCCAATTTACCAGTTTAAGACTTGAAGACAAATAGGAAATGCTGCTCTGGTTTCACTGAGGCGCTAGATTTAATGGTTTCTGGGTTTTATCAACTATCAAAATGACTTGAATTTTTTAAATTCGATAAATAAATGCAAATTTAGTATTTATCCATAACTGTATGAAAATGCAGGAAAGATCCAGTCTTTGAACCCATATTAAAGTACAGTGGCATGACCCCAGAATACAAAGAATCACTGAGTTGCCCACCTCATCTTAGGAGAAATAATGTGCTGGCCCGCATGGTGAGTCTTGCACCCTGGGGGGTTGGAGAGTATCCTTCTGAAGGGTGTCAATTCCACCTCCTTGCTCTCAGCTGACATGAGCTCTTCCATCTTTCCCTCCAAACCACTACTTGCTTTCTAGGTCGTTTTCCTTAGATCCTCTCTAAACCATATGGACAGACTGATTACCCAATATATATTGCTGAGGTTATAGGTAGCTATTTAACCAAGTATCTATTCCTGCCTCACCTCAGTCCCTGCTTAGGCAGCCTAGAGGGCAAGTTAAGAATGTTCCTGGCTGTGCACAGTGGCTCACATCTCTAACCCCAGCACTTTGAGGCTGAGGTGGGCAGATCACAAGGTCAATAGATTGAGATCATCCTGACCCAACATCGTGAAACCCCATCTCTACTAAAAACACAAAAAATTAGCTGGACATGCCTGCAGTCCCAGCTACTCTGGAGGCTGAGGCAGAAGAATCCCTTGAACCTGAGAGGCAGAGGTTGCAGTGAGCCAAGATTGCACCACTGCACTCAAGCCTGGGCAACAGAGACTCCATCTCAAAAAAAAAAAAAAAAAAACTTGAATCTTTTGTTTTCGTATAATAACCCCAGCACACGCACTGGGTATCTAGCTAACTGCATACTGTAAGTACTCAAAAGAATTTATGTGTTTAAAAAATTATATTATATATCAGATAATGCAATTAATATTATGCCCACCAAACTTCAATAACACAGAACTCTTCAATACTATATTCTTCTAGTGAGATTGATAGGCATAATGAAGGTGAAATGCCAAGATGCTCTTGTCTAATTACCTGCCTGCAAACCCAAGCAAAGTTAGTTGAAGACCACATGTGTCTTGGGAGCAGGCTCTGAGACAACCAGTGGTTGTGGGGAGGGCAGGGACCATATTAGGAATTCCTATTTCACACCAGCAAAATGGAAATTCAAAATTAATTAGATTAAGAATGGATTAGAGATATAAAGATGCAATGTGCTCACAATTGTGTAGCTAGTTAGTAGATGAACAGGAACAGTACCCATGTGCCTAACCCCCACCTCAATGAAGTGTCCTTGCTCTAATAGGGATTAGTATTTCTGACAAAAACTTGCTTGAAAGAGAGAGACTAAAAGAAGTGTTTTCCAGATTTAATTATATCAGCAGTATAAAGTCATAGCAGCTGGATATAAAAGCTTTGGCTGTTGACAATATTCCTTTGCAGTTCAGTCGTTCTCTCTGGAAGGAATCTTCCCAGTGTCCTTAAGAGACGACCCTCCAGCCCCTGTCTGGTGTACACAGCCATGAGACACTCACCTTTTCCCAAAGATGCAGGCTAATTTCAATGTGGGAAAACTCTTCTGAAAATTTAGGAAGTTAAGCTAAGCAATTTTCTTAATTGAATACAAAGGCATACACCATGGTGAAATCACATTCTTTTATAATATAAAAGAACTTGCCTTTAAAAGTCTGTATTTATCCATTTTGGATATGTCTTTTCTGAAAACAGAATTCATATTTAGTGCTTTGGGTAAAGCAAAATTAAGTTCAACGTTTTAAGTTCTTTATATTCCTGAGAAAGGTAGTTTCAGAGGCATCAGAGAAACAATGAGTCCAGATTATATCATTTATTTAACATTTCCAAGTGATATATTTTCAACTAAAATTTCATTGACCATGTATTGAATGTAAATTCTTCTTTTTATTAAAGTATCTACTATTATGCTGATAATTTGCTAATTGCAAATCATGTCTATTAAAGCAATTTCTCTAAGGACTATTAGATTACATGCTTTCAACCTCATATATTATTCTAGATGTATGTGAAAATAATGAAACTGTATTTCTTTAACAACATATTTTGTCATTCAGACTTTTTACTTACCAGGTGAGTCTTCTCCTGGTTTAGTGCATAAGGAGAGATTAGATTATGAGAATATTTTTGTTCATGAAACTCACACGCTAAATCATTTCAGTTTCTGTGCTTTCCAGAAGAAGTCAAACATTTACTGGAAAAAGTCAGCATCCTCGATGGTTCCCGTGTACTTTTGGCATTCCTGTAGACGTGGGGAAAATAAACATGGTTCATATCTCTCTCTGGCTTCTGCATAATTTTATACCAAATACCATATGCTTGGTTGGTGACAGTTTTCTTCCCTCATTGTGTCTTTTAACTCCAAATGTTCACATTTTAATAATTTGCTTGAGAAGAATAAAAAAAGAAAATTGTCACCAATGGAGTGTATGGTATTTGGTATAAAATTATGCAGAAGCCCGAGAGAGATTTGAACCATGTTTCTTTTCCCTACATCCACAGAAATGCTAAAAGTCCACTGGAGCCATTGAGAATGTTGATTTTTTCCTGTAAATGTTTAGCTTCTTCTGGAAAGCACAGAAACTAAAGTGATTTAGTGTGTGTCTTTCATGAACAGAAATATTCTCCATAATCTAATCTCCCCTTATGCACTAAACCAGGAAGAGACCCACCTGGTGAGTAAAAAATCTGAATGACAAATATATTGTTAAAGAAATACACTTTCACTACTTTCACATACATCTAGAATAATTGATGAGGTTGAAGACATGTAATCCATTAGTCCTTAGAGAAATTGCTTTAATAGAGATGATTTGCAATTAGCAAATTGTTAACAGCATAAGAGTTTGAGAATATATTTTTCTCTTAAAATATATCATTATTCCAAATTTTGTTCCCTCTCCTAATTTTTAAATTATGTAATAAGTTTTAAAAATGTATGACTCCTGCTTAAAAGGCCTAAAATGTATTAATAATATATGAATGTTACATGATTATAAATTTATTTAGAAAATAACAGTTGCACAAATGTGTAATAACTGCTCTTTTCTCCCCACCAAAAAATGATTTTCTAATGACTACAGACCCTGTCACTGATTTAAAAATAAAAGTTCTCATTTTTAGCCAGAGACATACTTAAAAATACTTGGAGACACACTTAAATATATTAATATCATTATTACATTTTTAAATCTCTTTCTCCTGTTCTTCATATCTACACTGAGAAAATAAAAAGCAGGAGTATGCAAACTAGTTGACTTCATTTCATCGAGACACGTGGTCAAATGGAGAACATTCTAGCCCATTAAATTAGATCAAAGAGAGAAAATGATTCACATAAAAAATATCTGAAACCATCTACTCTAGTAGTGTATAAAACAGGTAGTAACATATTTCTCCCAATTATTTAGGATATTTTTGAACCCATTGAAATAATTTAATACCATGGGAATTTCAAAATTTACAGCTCCAAACCTAAATTTTCCACAATCACTGGCCAAGGGCTTCCTATGACTTTTCAGCACTAAATATAGAAATAAAATCTATATTGCCAATTGGCTTATTTTTCAATTTGTCATTTGTAATAAATTTTAAAACCACTCTAAATTTCACTTAATTTTTTATGAGTAGCATTTAGTGTCTCAGAGTATGGTCTTAGATATTTATATAGCTGACCTGACCTATATTCTAGCATAGCTTATTAAGAATATTCTCCCAAACAGCCATCTTGAGTGTTGTTTTAGACTTTTCTGCTTCCATAGGTGTCATAATGATAGTTCATTTTCAGGATAATTTTGTTATCAAAAGAATGGAATAATATTAAGAAGAATAAATCCTCATCTTTGCAAAGACCCTTCATCCTTCATTTTCACAGTAGTTTTTATTGGTAAGCACACAGTAGAAATAATTGGGAATTTGAAAGATGAATGAGGATTTAAAAAAAAAGAAGAAGAAGAAGTGTGTTTGGAGAGTGAATCTGGAAACCTGTTGGGTTAAATAAAAAAGAAGCATACAAGTATATGGCTCCTCCACTGTGGTGAGTTTAAGACCTTAAATCATGCAATTTAAGCCCAAAAATAATGTTATTGTTGTTTGGTTTTTGTTTTTTAAAGGGAGAAAAAGGTAGAGGCAAGCCTTTTTAAAGGGAAAGCCAGGCACTGAAATGGAAGAGAACAAGTAGCATTAGTCAGTATTCCATGAAGAAAATAACAACCACTCTAGGTATTCAAGAAGATGAAATAGAATGAAAATCTTACATAGTCACTGGACTGACTGGAGGGGCACCATATGCACTGGTGTTCCACAAATGACTCTCAGGGTACTGAACAGATTATCTGGGGTAACTGTGACCTTAAGATCATGGAAAGGCTGCATTCAATAGCAGGCGGGTGAGGAGGTTGGGGGGAGATAGCATGGGCAGAAATGCCAGATGTAGGTGATGGGGAGATGGAGGCAGAAAACCACATTGCCATATGTGTACCTATGCAACAATCCTGCATGATCTGCACATGCACCCCAGAACCTAAAGTACAATTTAAAAAAAATAAAGAAAAAAAAATAAGAGAGAGGAAAAAAAAAAAAGAACTCATCCCAATGGCTGTGATTCAGGAATAGGGATGCCAGGCTCTTGAAGCCAGCCCAGCAACAGCCCCTCGGATCCTAAAAGCTGGCAAATAGGTCTTGGTGAGTCTTGCTGCTGCTTCCTCTGAGCACTCTCTCCAAGGAGGCTGCCCACCAGAATGATGCTGCATAAAAACTTCAAGACGTACTGGAGGGGGTAAAAATTGATACACACAGACGAGGTAGGAGGCTTTTGCAATGGTTCATAGGACAGATGATGGCATCTTAGTGTTGGTGATAGAAATATAAAAAAGACACAAGTTCTTGTCTCAATGAGACTTTGAAGGCAAAAACTATAGGATCATTTTAATAGGAAAAGTCAAGAACTGCTACCCTTGCAAATGGCCACTGTGACGCAGGACTAACTGACAACTGAGGTATCTTCTACACCTAAGAACTCCAAATAAGAACCTAGAAACTTGAGACTCATGTGTCTTCCTTCCACACCTGGCCAGCTGAAGAAAATGTGAGGGCAGCTTTATCAAACTCTTAAATGAGAACAATTGACTGAAGTCAAGATCCATAGCTTCACATCCACTTTGTCTCCTACTCACTCCAGGACATTCTCTGGCTCACTGTTTAAACTAGCCTCCCTTGCCCCTCTTTATCCTCTCCCTAATCCTTACCCCTCACCCTATTCTATTTCTCTCTCAACACTTATCACTATCTAGTATTATATATTTGTGTGTTTTTCTTTGTTTTTATTTTCTGCCACCACTTCTAAAAGGTAAGCTCCATGAGGGTACGGATTTTCTTCTTCATAAGGAATCCTAGTACCTAGAACAGGTGTAGAGGTAACAGAGGTTATAGCAAGAGAGTCAGTATAAGAGCTGAGAAATGGAGCAGCCCATGTGAACTGAGCACCCATCCAGTGCTTTGCATCAGGCACCCACTAGGCCCTTGACAAGCACCATTCCCCGCATCCAACAATACCATAAGCCTGCAAGGTATTCCCGCCACCCTTTTAAAGGTGAGGGAGGTAAGGTGTTAGCATTACAAAGCTAGTAAATGTCGAAGCAAGGTTCCAATTCAGGTCTGGCTTGCTGCAATGTTCATAATCTTTCCACTAAGCATTATGCACTGTAAACAGCTATTCAGATATACGCATTATCTATTATTATTATTTCATGCTTAAATTCTACAAAACTATTTGAAAGGAGAGTTATCAGAATTAAGTAGAGCCTACAAAGCCACTTGATTTAAAGCCTCAATGACTTTCATAATTGTACCACTGGGATATTTTTAACAAATTGATATGGGATAGGAGGCCATGTGTAAGGAACTAGCCTTAGAAATGGGATGCAAATGCTAGGGATACACAAATGTTTCTGAGGTGGAAGAACTGCAAAGTGCTTATTTGTGGGAGATCAGTGCCAGGGAACGTGCTAGTTAAACTTTTCGTATGTACTAAGAGGGAGTACATGATGAAATTCCTAGTTGCGAGTAACACTAAGTACTCCTCATAGCAAAATGTTAAACCTGCAGTCAACAGAAACTGCAGAGCATTCTATTCTGCCTATGTAAAGAAGCAGAAAAACAGACAATAGGAACATAAATCAGACTATATTGACAGATTAATAGGTCTAATTCAAGAAAGGATTCTACAGCTTAGGCAAACAGATTCTAGACATTGGAAGTTCATGCAACTGAAGCCAAAGTTCCACCAAGCTGCTGGGCATTGCTGGAGAGATTAATATACACATCAGCAAAATCAGAGGTTTTATAAAAATGACCAGGCAGCCACACCAGAAACCTTCACTCCTGTGAAAAACAAGAGAGGTCCAGAAAGCTGAATGCTAAATAAGTGTAGAGCTGGAATCAGAGGAAAGCATGACAATATAATGACTCTTCAAACCAAAAAAAAATGAAAAACTAAAGAAAAGACTATCTTAAAAATCGTTAAAATCATAAACACAGCGTAATCTTCAAGTATGAAAAAACATTACACAGACTGCCCTGAACTCCTGATTTGCAAATCCCGTCGGTGCTGTGCTGCAGAAAACCTCAATTAAAATGCAAAAATTAGGCAGTCTCTCCTTCCTTCATTCAACAGTCATTAAATGAGCACATGCCATATCAGGGCACTGATCTTGGCATAAGGGATATATTAGTAAACGAACACACAAACTCTTACCCTCCCACAGCCTGTATTCTAGTGGGGAGAAACATGATGGAAAATAAGCCTATAAGAAAATTGTGCAGTATGTTCTAAGTTGAAAAGGGATGTGGGTAGTGTGGGGAGCATCGAGTGTCCAGGGAAGTCCTGATTTTAAATAGAGTGGACACTGAAAGGTGATATTTGAGCAAAAACTTGAAGAAGGACAGGGTATAGCCATGGAGATATCTGGAGAAAATATTTCCAGGTAGAGTAAAAAGTCAGAGCAAAAGCTTTGAGGTGGGTGCATAACCTTGTACTTGAGGAATCTACCCCAGGGTGAGGTGGGGAGTAGACTGGCGTAAAATCAGAGAAGTACCGCAGGCGTGGGTGGTAGTGGGGAGGCGAGGTGTGGGGAGACAATGCAGGACTTTGTGTAATAGATGATTGTAAAAACGTTGGCTTTCAGTCAGAAAGGTTTGGCAATAGAGAAGCGATGTATTTTAACACATGTTAATAAAGGTCACTGCTAAGTTTCTAGAAGGCTACAAGGGGACCAGGAAAGAAACCAAGAGGATATTGCAGTAATCTAGGTTAAAGATGATGGTGAACCAGATTGACAGCAAATGCAAGTGATAAGAAGTGGTCAGATTTTGGACAAATTTTGAAAATGGAGCTGACAGCCTTTCCTAATGGATTAAATGCAGAATGTGAGAGAAAAAGAGATGACCCTAACATTTCTTAATCTGCCACTGGAAGGAGAGGGTTGTTGTTAACAGAGAGGATCATTTGATAAATGTGGCACAGGAATAGGCATATTACAGGACCAGGGAGTTTCACAACCATCGAGAATTTCTTGCCTGTTCTGCAGAAAGAAGAGACTTAAAACTCTTTGGAGGTGAGCCTGGTAAGTGAATAATGGGAGACCCCCAAGAAAATTCTTCCCTCAATTGGATCTATGGTATTTCCAGCACTAGCTTCTCCTGAAATAAAGCCAATGGTTAAAGGAATTAACTTTAATGTCAAACATATCTATATGAATCTTAGGTGTGCCACTTACATACAAACTCTGCTATTTTATGCAAATTACTTAACTTCTCTGAATGTTAGTTTCCTTGTCTGTGAAATGAGGATATCACTTACCTGACAGTGTCTTATGAAGATTAAGTAAAATAGTGCATGTAAAGTGCTTAGCACCATACTTGAGACAATGTAATAATCAAATATTTTAGTTGTTAGTAGATAACATTGGTACTAACATTTATAGTATTATAATTACTATAGCTCCCAATCCAGGAAGTAATTAAGATACAGATGAAGATTTGAGAATATAGGAAATCAGCTAGGTAAAAATAATGCTGCCATGATAGTCAGAATTCTTGAGCTGAAACCTAAGCCAGTCTCCAGAGAACTTAAGACATTTCTTTAAGTCACAAGATACTTTACAGTAAGAATAGGACTAGAGCCAGAAAATGGCCTAGAGTTCATAAAATGTCCTTGAAGCATTAAAAAGGTAAATTAAACATGAATAAAAAAACATGAAAACAGATCACATCGAAAATATATCATGGTGTTGTATAAAGGATAAAAATGTGAAGAGGCTAAGAAGGATAACTGCAAACTCATAACTGACAGACACATAATGAGAAAATCAAGGAAACTAGAGGGTTGCTGAACCTACATGCATTTACCTTCAGGGTTTGTCATCAGGGACAATATAGCTAGCCCACAAACATAATAGCTCAGCTCCAGTATAGTTTGCTTAGTCTAATACACATGTGCCTGTATTCTGAAGCCCTGAGCCCCTGGGTGTCGAGAAGATGCCCGCTATAGGGACAAGGTTAGCTGGGGACAATCCAGGAATCCAGGAAGGCATGTTGAAGGCATGGGATATAAGCTTGGGTTTGGAAGTACCTGCACATGCTTTAATGGAGAGAGGGAGGCCATTTCAGGTTGTCTTTGGAAGTGATTTGGGCTCTGTGGGGACACAGTGGTCAGGTATAGTGATCTAAATCCAGAAACACTGTGACTCCATGGCCAAGTCACTTAAGTCTCATTTAATAGATGGAGCAGGCAGCCCCAGCCCAGTGAGGGGCATGAAGAGGTCTAGCAAGAGTCAAATCAACTGAATTATTTTCAACACATTTATTGGCTCTCTACCCTGCTAGCTGTTGAGAATTCTACAGTGAAAAAGACAGACGTGGCGCTTCTCCTCACCTAACTTATAACCTGTCTGGAAGGGGACCCAGAGACCCAGACAAACAAGTACCTTCAGTACTGCAAGGTAAGTATCGTCTTAAAGAGGAAAAGTCATAACTAGTAAAATGTGTATGGATACCTTTTGCTGCAAGAGAGACAGAGACTGTGATAAACAAAGAGATGAGTAGATACAGCAGTGGGAAAGAGCCATAGAAGAAGACTGCTGTGGAGCATTTAAGCGAGCACTTAGCTCTGTGTCAGAGAAGTGGAAAAACCTCCTGGAGGAGAGTACAGTAAAGCTGAGATTTGAACACACAGTAGGGTTTGTTGTCAGGACACTTTGCTGGAGTCTCCATTATAGGTTGGTAAATTTTACTGGCTATCAGGAATTGTTGCCAAAGGTTACAAGAGATTGAGAAAATAAAATGTAGTAGAGTAAAGGAATGCAAGAAAGAAACCCCATCCAATCTGATTTTTAGTCTTGCCATAGATACTGACTTGACAAATAGCGCAAGCCCACCATTCAACTAGCTCCCCAAACACAATTTCCAGATTACATTTAGATCACTAATACAATGAAGAATTTTAAGCAAGGTTGTACAGAAAAAGGAAATCATATATCCATGTATATATATGATATACACCATATATATCAAATATACTGGGCAATTTACAAGTAATAGAGAAAATGAATTCCATAAAATAGTATGCAAAGATGTGTTGCATTGCAATCCTTCAGAACTAAGTGAAATATCAAGAAAAAAATAGATATGAAATCTGACTTCCCCAGGGAATGATCTGTAATTTTAACGTTGATGACATTTCATCAAGAAAGAAATCAACACTCTCTATGTCTCTAATTTCCACCAAAATGAAGAATTTTTATATTCAGGGGTCCAGTCTGCATTCATTGGTGGCTAGGAGCATTTCCCCAAATAGGTGTTTGCTCTGAAACCTTATACCTTCTGAATTATTTCTTATCCTAGACATTAGATTAATTGTAGCAAAACAAGAAGTCATCGTTTGTTATATTACATTTTAAATTATTTCATTTCCGGTTAATAATCAAATTTCCCAAATTGCATTCATTATTGCTTCAACATTCTACATATGTGATAAGGGAATGTTAATTTATCACTATTGGGACATTTATTCCAACAATGTATTGGAACTACAGTAAACTTCCATTAGCTGAATCTTTTGAGGGTATGATCTCTTCGCTAATGGAGCTTTCTGATTAACTGAGAAGTGGCCAAAACACTTTTTAAAGCTTCTGTTCTATGTAACATGAGCATTCTGTGAGATATAAACAAATGTTCCACCAGAAGAGAAAGAGAAGAGGGACAAGAAAGAGAAGGAAAGGGAGAAAGAGGGAAAAAATGTTGAGTTGAGGGATATTTTCCATGCTCAAATAAATTTGAGAAGGATGTTTAAATTGCAGAACTTCTTTAACATGCTTCTCTAATACATTATGGGCATTGTGCATCTCCAACAAAAAAAAAAGTGTTCAACATTTCTTAACCTTATATAGCCAAGAATATTGTTTCCTCAATACCCTTCATATGATAGATTATTATATTTTGTAGGGTAAACTGTAGGAAATGCTATTCTACAGTATTTCTTGAAATAGTGGGTTTCTCTATGTCCCATTGCCTTCATACATATTTTATTGCACTGTAATTATATTCTTACAGGAGGTCTCTCCTATTAAACCCTACTCTGTTTGAGAATTGTTATCCGTTCCCACTACGTTTTGGAGTGCCTGTCAAAGAGGAGGTAATCAGTAATGTTTGCTTGACACATAGCAGGTGTGTTATGAATATGTGTTGAACTAATGAATAAACACTTTGTACATGATAATATATATAGATTAGAGACAAGGTGTTGCTCTGTCACCCAGGCCCTAAGCTGAAGTGCAGGGGCACAGTTGTAGCCCACTGCAGCCTCAAACTCCTGGGCTCAAGCGATCTTCCCACCTCAGCCTCCCAAGTAGATAGTACTACAGGTGCGTACTACCACACCCAGTCAATTTGTTAAAAATTTTTTTGTACATGTAAGCCCTCACTATGTTGCCCAGGCTAGCCTCAAACTCCTGGCCTCAAGTGATTCTCCCACCTCAGCCTCCAAAGTGTTTAAATTATGGGAGTGACCCACCGCACCCAGCCTATCAAGTATATTTCAGTGAGGGCCTCTTGTGAGCCCTGGTTTCCTCCTCTGTGAAGGAGAGTGGTTTGTCTAATAATCTCTAAGGTTCCGTGCAGCTGTCATCTTCTTGATTTCAGTGGTTCAGGACTGTCATGCCAAATAGCTTCATCCTACAGAATTACAAGAGGACTTTTGAAGATTATTGAAGAGGACTAATAATAATAATTAGCCTTCCACAGTTAAAGAATTTGTCCTAGAAATGTCTTCTCAAAATAAATATTTGATATCAATTTGTTCTTTTGCCTCTTCTTCTCAGAAACCAAACATAGAAGTACTCTAGGTTCCCAAGGGTTATGCCTTCTTTCATGTTAAGACATGAGTTTTTGCTATGAAATGTACTCCAATTTGGTCATAAGGGTCTGGAGGTTTTCTCATATTGATTTTAGGTTTCCATCATAACAAGAGTGCTGTGGACATCATTGAAAAGTTTGCTTGATGTTTAATTACTTACAATAATTTTCTACTAGGAATGATCAACTGAATAGCTTTCCTGGGCTTTTTTTTCTAGTAAAATCTTTCTCTCCAAGCCACTAGAAGAATTTCATATATTTTGTCAATCGTATTGTTATATCACTTAATGAGGATTCTTTTTGGTTCTTAAAACAAACAACAACATAATTTCTGAGTATGAAAAAATGTCCATCCAATGTAATCCTAACTGTGCAACAGATCTAATTTGCAAAATGGAAAATAATTATATGAATATTTTGTATCCAGGCAACACACCCCCAAAAGGTCTCATGATTTATAAGATTTCCTATTATTGCCTTCAATAGAGCATCTCCTCTAAAGCAGCCAAAGTACTTGATGAACACCCTCTTCCTTACTCACATACCCTAAGGAAAGAAACGGGTTAAACACATCATTGCCCTAATTTCACAAAGGTAGAGAAAGTAGCAGAAGCAAAGTGACTTTTTCAAGGTTACCCAAGGCTTCACTGTGTTCATGGTTTGGAAAGAAAGAGAGGTCTGGCTTCCAGCCAGCCTGGGAATCTGTGCTCTCCAATTCATTGTTTTATTCAAACTACAAGAGAGCAAGCAATTTAATATTTGGCGTCACCAATGCATTAGTCCTGCAAGAGCTGGTACAACACCACTAATATGCAAACAGCTGAATATAAAGTATCTTTTCTTACCAAGCAGAGGGCTTACAACTCCTTAGGAAAATCAGCATCTACTGTACATAAAAAGTGAATAAAATCGCAAAGGATAGCAGGTTAATCATTAATTCATTTTCATTAAAATATGAGGGAGAAAATGTAGCTATATTGCACTCTTAGGAATAACACTTAAAGTTCAGGAAGATGCAAGAAGAGACCAAACATTTCTGTAGACATATTGTGCTAGTACAGTGTCTCCAAATACTGTGTCTCCACAAGGATTTAAGGTTCTTGGGCAAATGCCAGATAAATGGCTAAAAGGTGATTCCACAATACCTCAGCAATTAACTCTGCATTTTTTCTTCCCTCTTGCACTGAAAGCATTATTAGAAATCGAGCATGTTGCTCTCTAACATTTAAGTAGGGGTGTCTTAGTAAAATGTAAAATGCATATGTGAAATCTGTCTCCAACAAGCTCTTATGTTATTTTTAGTGGCCCTTCTCATCCCTTGTGGTGTTTTGTTGTGCCTTCCCTCAACCCATTTCCATTGCTCCCATCCAGACTTTGACCAACACCACTCTCTGATATGCTCGCTGCCTGAGTGTCTCACCATGTCTACCTTGCCCATGTGTCTCCCTGTCCCCATCCACAGGGGTAATGCCATCTTCCAGAGAGCAAACACTCTGAGAAGGCCTGATGGACTCATCTGCCTGAGACTGGTCATTATGACTGGCACCATAACCCACTCTGAGTGTCCATGGAGTAAAATAGAGATGACAGTTTGCCTTATGAAATGTTAAGAAATAACATTAATATCATGATTCTTGCAGCATTATGAGTATTGGCAAGGTAGTCCTGCATAGCTCAAAGGTGTGCATTCAATTTATACAATCCCTCCCTATCCATCCAGAAGAAATTTTCTCTTCCATCTAAATTGTTTACAATCCTCCCTCAATTTTGACCCCTCCTCTAACGACAACTATTATACACATAATCAAGTGAACTCAGCTGGCCATTCGTGCTTCACTTCTAGTCTAGAAATGTTTATATTTTTTTCTTCAGGGTTCTTGGCATCTTTTGACAGTACCTGACAATGACTACTGAACATTTTTCAGATGGATGTGAGTATCCTCCAAGTCATGACATCAGAGGTATTTCTTGGATCTACTGAATGGTTTCGCCTAAGTGGATCCGACAAATATGGAAGTTATATAAATCTTATGTGTCACCCAGGGGAAAGAATGTGAAACATTTTAAGGCAAAAACAAGTTCTGGTTATTATCAGGGAACCCTGGAAATGTGAGATGACAAACCAATGTCATGTTGCCCAACTCTGGAGAACAAGGGAAGAGAAACATTTTCAGAACAATCTCATTTCTCATTCCAGACTCAAGCTGCTTAGACAGGAATCCAAATGAGTGCCCTCCCCAGCTCCAAATAAAGCATTTTACACAAAAACAATTAAAAACTCCATATACGACACCTTTCTTCTAGGATTTGCATATCAACATAAGAGTCTTAGAGGAAATTCCCAGATGTTACAATTCCAGACATAAAAAATAGTCCAAAAGGCCTTTCTTTACATACCTGACACCATACCACTGTTATATCAGCCACAGTTCTGAATTGGGAACAACAGAATCCACTGTATCTATATTCACTCTGCATGGTTCAGGGAAAAATGATGGTGGGGAGGTTTTTGTTGTTTGTTTTTTTTTTTTTTTTTTTTTTGAGACAGAGTTTCACTCTTGTTACCCAGGCTGGAGTGCAATGGCGCGATCTCGGCTCACCGCAACCTCCGCCTCCTGGGTTCAGGCAATTCTCCTGCCTCAGCCTCCTGAGTAGCTAGGATTACAGGCACGTGCCACCGTGCCCAGCTCATTTTTTGTAGTTTTAGTAGAGACGGGGTTTCACCATGTTGACCAGGATGGTCTCGATCTGTTGACCTCGTGATCCACCCGCCTCGGCCTCCCAAAGTGCTGGGATTACAGGCGTGAGCCACCGCGCCCAGCCGGGAGGTTTTTAAAAGATACTTTTGCCCACAGAAGTATTGAACTATCTGGAAAAACGGATTAGAACTGAAGCTTTCAGGAATAATGCCCAAAATCACACAGAACTAATTCAATGGAGAAACAATATATAAATCCCTGGAACTTGACTATTTTGTAGCCATTCCTCCCACCAGATCAATTCCATTTTGATCTTGTGACTAAGGTAAATGTTGGATGTCTGTACAGATCCACAGAGTCAGTTGCTGTCTCATATTGCTCATAGTTGAATTGAAGTTTCATGTTTATGTCTGATTGGCAGAGCCTTGCCCTATCCTCAGCTCTTTGAAGCATTAACTCATTTAAGCCTAAAAACAAACCCTAAAAAGGTTGGTATTACTAATATCCCTTTTTCTAGCTGAGGGAACTGAGGCACATAAAATCATGTAATTAGGCTAAGACCACACAGACAATCAGTGGCAAAGTTGGGATTTGAATTCAGATAGTCTGGCTTCAAAGCCTGAGGTTTCTTAACACTTCTTGTGTTCTGTTTTGTTGAAATGTTCCATTCATATGTTTGCATCCTAACTGCAAGGAGGTAGAACATTAATTCACTTACTCAAATCTAAAAATGTTATTCAAAATGATGGGTAAGCATGAATATGACAGATGTCTACCACAAATTTATAAAATAGGTAGGGCCATTTCTTCACATTTCTGTATCCCCTTAAAATTGTTTAGTGTAGGTCTGTCTCTATGCATATTTACTATCCACAGTGGTGGTCTCTAAAGACAGCTCCACATTGCTCCACTCACAGCCCCCCATGCATGTATGTTGCTCCTCCCATAAAAAGGAGGAGGTTTATTTCTCCACCCCTCTTGAATCTGGGCTGACCTTGTGACCTTGGAACTCTTCATGACATTCAGTGAAATGCAGCAGAATGAAGCTATGGCTGGCCTTTAAGGGTTGGTAGCTTCTACTCTTGCACTGGGGAAACCAGTTGCCATGTAAGAAATCCATCTACCCTCAGCCTGCCATGCAGTGGCGAAGCCCAAGCTAGCCACAAGGACAGACCACATGGAGAAGAATACAGTCACAGATGGAGAGAATTAAATCCCTGCACATGTGTTTCTCACAGACCCATTCCAGTCAGCCCCTAATCCTTCAGACCATCCTGGCCAAGGCTCCAGACATCCTTACCCTGCCTTGTCCAAAATCATGACCCACACAATAATGAGCAAACAAAATGGTAGGTGTCTTAAAATGCCAAATTCCAAGGTAGTTTCTTACACAGCAACAGATAACTTAGACACAAATTAACACTATATTCTCACCTAATTATAATAATAAATTGTATCTCCTTAAATATCCTTTTATAGCAATAGTGAGCAAACTTTTCTTAAAGGGCTATATAGTGTTTTAAGTTTTGCAGACTACAAAGCAAAATTGAGGCTATTATGTAAGCTCTTAGATAATCATTTAAAATGTCAAATATTCCTAGCTCAAGGGTCATTAAAAAAATCAGGCAGCTACCAGATTTGGCCTATGAGCCACAGTTGGCTGATTTCCACTCTACAGCCTCACTTTGATGTTTGCTTTGCACCTCCTGATAGGAACTCTCTGTAACTCATTTAAATCAAGACCCTATTCTTGAGCATTTACTTCGTAATTTTTTCACTATCTCAAAAACTGTCACAGTAAGCCTTGTGGTTATTTCCTTAAGGGGTGGTTTAAAACAACTGTTTGTATTTCACATTGCTATTTGAGTGTGAGCAGAATGAGTTCTTTCTCCTCAGTCAAGGATAATCTTTTTCTCCTTTAGCTTCCTTAGAACTCCCTAGTTCAGAGTCAGACTATTACTGAAGCCCAACTCATTGCTTTTCTAAAAGAGATTAGCAATCCCAGGCCCTAGGGAGCATGCCAGGAGAAAGGCTGCTGGCAGGGGCTGGCCTCAGCTCCTCCTTAGCACAAGCACCCCATTCTCACTTCCTCCCTTTCCCTCTCAACAAGAGGTGGCCAACACCAAGCTTTGCTTCCAACCTTGACAAACTTCCAGCTAGGAGGTGGCCTACCCTTCCGCAGCTGAGCCAGCCTCCGGCTTCCCCCAGCTCCCTCTCCTGGCACTTGATTCTTCCCCTTCAATTCTCAGCCTGCAACAGGCCCCACAGCAGAGCACAGCAGGACAGAGAACAGGATGAGCCCTGTTGATGTGGCGTCCCAGACACACGGTCGCCTATTGGAACAGGCTCTATGTAAGCCTGCATGCTCTAATCCTGTAACCCAACTATCTAGTGGAAATCTATTGCTGCTGACACTGTCCTCTAGATATTTTTAAACTGTGATAACTGCACTTACATGGAGTACATGGAAAACAGAAGTTTGGCAGCACTGCTGCCCCATAGGCTCCTCTCCATCTCCTCCCCCTAGATGCCCCCGTTTCCTCCTTGCCCAGCCAGATCCCATGCATGCCTCAAGACACAGTTCTCACGTCTCCTCTTTAGGAAGCCCAGCCTCACCTTTCCTGATCCATTCAATTCCTTGGTCCACCCAGTCTTAGAGTTTGTACATCACTTTCTCCACACCTTGTTCTATTCTGGCTTGTCACTTCCACCGTTGTTCCACAGATGCCAGCATTGTCAGTGCAGCTAGATTGCCTTCTCAATGAGAGCATGAAATGTAATTTTACATCTGTGGCCCTTCACGCAACTACTGGCAGTGCTGGGCACACAGCGAGGAGCTCGTTAATTATGTTGATCAATCAGAGGTCATTTTAGGATTCAACTTAGGAAAATTTCAAACTACCCACTCAGAAGCGTCCAGTCCATATTGAGCATTTTGCAACTAGTTAGATTTTGTTTGTTTTGTTTGTTTGTTTTTTCTTCAACTTTTAAGTTCAGGGGTACATGTGCAGGATGTGCAGCTTCCTTACATAGGTAAACATGTGCCATGGTGGTTTGTTGCACAGACCATCCCATCACCTAGGTATTAAACCCAGCATCCATTTACTATTATTCCTGATGCTCTCCCTCCCTAACAGGCCCCAGAATGTGTAGTTCCCACCCATGTGTCCATGTGTTCTCATTATTCAGCTCCCACTTATAAGTGAGAACATGTAGTGTTTGTTTTTCTGTTCCTGCATTGGTTTCCTGAGGATAATGGCTTCCAGCTCCATTCATGTTCCTGCAAAGGACATGATCTCGCTCCTTTTTATGACTGCATAGTATTCCATGGTGTATACGTACCACATTTTTTCAATTTAGTGTATCATTGATGGACATTTGGGTTGATTCCATGTCTCTGCTATTGTGAATAGTGCTGGAACGAACATACACATGCACATATCTTTATAACAGAATGATTTATATTCCTTTGGGTATATACCCAGTAATGGGATTGCTGGGTCAAATCGTGTTTCTGCCTCTAGGTCTTTGAAGAAGAGAAGAGTTAATGGATGCTGGGCTTAATACTTAGGTGATGGGATGGTCTGTGCAACAAACCACTATGGTACATGTTTATCTGTGTAACAGACCTGCACATCCTGCACATGTCTTCAACAATGGTTGGCCTAATTCGCACTCCCACCAACAGTGTAAACATGTTCCCCTTTCTCCACAACCTCATCAGCATCTGTTGTTTTTTGACTTTTTATTCATAACCATTCTGACTGGTGTGAGAGGATACCTTATTGAGGTTTTGATTTGCATTCCTCTAATGATCAGTGATGTTGAGCTTTTTCTTATGTTTCTTGGCTTCATGTATGTCTTCTTTTGATACATGTCTGCTCATGTCTTTTGTCTACTTTTTAATGGGGTTGTTTTTCTCTTGTAAATTTGCTTAAGTTCCTTATAGACTCTGGATATTGACCTTTGTCAGATAGATAGGTTGCAAAAAATTTCTCTCATTCTGTAAGGTTGTCTGTTTACTCTGTTGATAGTTTCTTTTGCTGTGCAGAAGCTCTTTGGTTTAATTAGATCCCATTTGTCAATTTTTGCTTTTGTTGCCATTCCTTTCGATGTCTTCATCATGAAATCTTTGCCCATGCCTATGTCCTGAATGGTATTGCCTAGATTTTCTTCTAGGGTTTTTTATAGTTTTGGGCTTTATATTCAAGTTTTCAATCCATCTTGAGTTAATTTTTGTATATGGTGTAATAAAGGGGTCTAGTTTCAACTCTCTGCATATGGCTAGCCAGTTCTCCCAGCACCACTTATTAAATAAGGAATCCTTTCCCTATTGCTCATTTTTGTCAGGTTTGTGAAAGATCAGATGGTTGTAGGTATCTGGTAGTATTTCTGAGTTCTCTATTCTGTTCCATTTGTCTGTGTGCCTGTTCTTGTACAAGTATCATGCTTTTTCATTACTGTAGCCTTATAGTATAGTTTGAAGTTGGGTAGTATGATGCCTCCTGCTTTGTTCTTTTTGCTTAGGATTTTCTTGGCTATTCAGGCTTTTTTTGTTGTGGTGGTTCCATATGAATTTTAAAATAGTTTGTTTAATGTTCTAATTCTGTGAAGAATGTCAATGGTAGTTTAATGGGAAGTTTAACATTGAATATATAAATTACTTAATTTATATATTGAATCAATGTTGTGGAAATGGCAGTATGGCCATTTTCACAATATTAATTCTTCCTATCCATGAGCATGGAATGTTTTTGCGTTTATTTGTGTCCTCTCTGATTTCTTGGAGCAGTGGTTTGTAGTTCTCCTTGAAGAGGTCCTTCACTTTCCTTGTTAGCTGTATTCCTAGTTATTTTATTCTTTTTGTAATTGTAGCAATTATGAATGGGAATTCATTTATGAATTGACTCTCTGCTTGCCTATTGTTGGTATGTTTGTTTTTACAGAGTCTCATTAGGTTGTCCAGGCCAGCCTCCAACTCCTGGGCGCAAGTGCCTCAGCCTTTCAAGGAGCTGAGACTACAGACATTGCCACCACACCCAGCTTGAACACCGAGTTTTGCTAGCCCTGGAGTCAAATGAAAGAGTCAGTGAAAAGGTTAGGAAGCAAAAGACCTGAAATCTAATCTGGTTCTCTCACTTAAGACATATGAATTTGAGCCTCATCTGTGAAGACAGAAGAATATAATACCTTATAGTTCTGTAAAGCTTTTAATGAGACTCAAATAAAAGCAGCCTGCTTTATATATATATATATATATATATATATATATATATATATATATTACTTACACAACCTGCAAACACATCTGAAAGGTGAGCACTATAGTCCCCATTTTATAGATAAAATTATAGAAGCCTCAAAGTGAAGAAACCTATCAAATGTCACAAACTTAGCAAGTAAGAATTTTAACTCAAGTCCCTCTGATGAAAAAAGAAAAAGAGAGAGAGAGAGAATGAGAAAAGAAGGAAAAAAGAGAGAATGAGAAAAATAAATGTTTTACCTTTCAATAGTTGATAATTTTAGTGTCTGTCCTAAATAAGCTCATTTGTATCATCTTCATTTTTAAGAGAGGGAAAAATCTAAAAGAGAATAAACAGAGAGTACAAAAATGACATGCAGGAATGAGGAAACAGATGAGGACGCCAAGAGTTAAGGAAATTAGTTCAGTCTAGCAAACTTTACTAACTACTTCCTGTAGCCCAGGAACTGAGAACCATGCAGGGCAAACATTATAAGAAGATGGTCTTTGCCTGTGATGGTGGCGGAAGTGATACACATAGAGAGGCTTGTTAGGAGAGGGGAAAAGGTTGCGAGAAGAGAGAAGACAGTTTTGCACTCAATCTAGGAGGAGACTGGGAGAAGAAAATGAGGTTGCAAATATAAGTAAGGCTAGATCTTGGAGATCTCACTATGTCAAACCCAGTAAACAACATAGTGATTCAAACAGAGGTGCTATGCATTCAGATAGAAATGTAAATGTGTTTGATTATTCACTCATATATTCATTCATTTATTTAGAATACCTATACATGGTGGGGAGGACTTCTTCACAAATTGACTAGAGAACATAGTTGGATGGACAGACTCTAATCACTTCCCATACCCTCACCACCACCCTGGTTCTTGCTACCACTGTCTCTCTCCTGGGCTACTGAAATTGATGCAAGGCAGGTTCTTGGCTCATCCAGGAAGAAAGACAAGAGCAAGCAAGCAAGTGGTAGAAGAAAACAACTTTACTTGGGCAGCCAGGCAGTGTTACTGCTTTGAGGCTGCTCCTGCAGGGCAGGGATACCCCATAAAAAATGGGTAAGAATAGCAGCTCCGGGGCAGGTCTGCATTTGCATTTATACCCACTTTTAATGATATGCTAATTAATGGATGAGTTATCCAGAACTAGCTAGAAAATGGGTGGTAACTTTCAGGTTTTGCCATGGCAAGGGGTTGTAGCTTCTAGATTGTTGCCATGGTAATGGTAAACTGTCATGGCACTGGTGGGCGTGTTTTATGGAGAGGTGCTTTTGGTGCCTCCTTCTTGTTTCAGCCAATCTCCTATCTGTCCTTGTCCCTCATAATCTAGTTGCAAAATAATAGCCTTTCAAAAGTGTAAGTCAGAGCATGGCAGTCCTTGGGTCAAAACTCTCCAGTGGCCCCACTCAGCGTAAAAGCTGAAGTTCTGACAGTAGTCTTCAAGGTTCCACACAATCTGCCAGCCCATCCCTATCCCTTCCCCATCTCTCTGACTTCCTTTCCTAGTACTCACCCCCTGGCTCATTCTGCTCCCTCCATAACAACTTCCTTGTTCCTACTCAACTCCAAGTTTCCTCTCACTGAAAGCATAATCCTGCCTGGGGTATTTGCACATCCTCTTAGCACTGCCTGGATCCCTTTTCTCTCACATGCACCTGCATGTTTGCTCCCTCACTCCTTCAGGCCTTCCCTCAAATGTCACCTTCCTAGAGCACCTTCCCTTACCACCCTATTTAAGATTGCAACACACCACCCCTGTTTCCATGAACTTCCCACACTGCTTCTCTGCTTTATTTGGGCCACTTCATTTATCATTGTCTGATATTTTTTATTATTTTTGGTGTTCCGCCATTACTGCTCTAAGGTTGAATATAAGAATATGGATCTTTTATCTCTTTTGTTCATTGTATTCATGCTTAGAATATCTTCGGTACACATTAGGTGTTGAAATATTTATGGAACGAATGAAGGGGAAAGACTGCTAATGCCCCCCTGAATCCACTTTTTCCTTCTTTCTGGGCACATGGTCACTCAGCTAGCAACTACATTTCCAACCTTTCTTGCAGGTAGATGTAGCTGTCTAACGGACTATAGGGAGAAGTTATGTGGATCTTGAAACTAAATCAGCAGCAGCATAAAACAGACCAGGAAAACCATGAAGGCCCCCAAGAACACATGTTCTCATACACCACTTCAAATGTGACCAAGGGGGATAAAAAGACAAAGAAGAGCCTCCTTTCTGCAGTCAAAGCTAAGAACAAGAAGGACCAAGGATTTACTTTTTTTGTTTGTTTTTTGAGACAGTCTCACTCTTCCACCGCTTCCTCCTCACCCTTCCCAGCCAAAAGTAACATCTGGGGATTGGCTTCCTGCAGGATCCACAGGCACTTTTGATGCTTGTCAGCCTTGGGATTCTGTAAGCCCCTAAGTCTCATTTTAAATCAATTTGTATTATATGACTTATTACTATCTTGAGGAGGAAGCTCCACAGTTTAATAACAAACTAAGACAGAAATGACTTCTTAAAACACTGGGTCTCCTGCCATTTAGTGTCCCAGAAAGTTTGTTCCAAGTGCCATCAGTTTCAGGGGTTTCTCTTCTCAACAAAATGAGACTTTCTAATAGCAGCTTATTATAAAAGAGACTCTCTGCCTCCATCCAGGTTGAATGCTCACACTAATTATATGAAAGGAGAAATATACATTTAAGCCAACTTGGTTTTACAGCGGGAAATAGAAATACTCTTTTCCCTAGCTTATTTGACTTGCCCAAGGCTAATCCAACACAAAGCAAGAACTGAAGGTCATGGTCATGAATCTGATTTTTATTCTGCATGTGTCACTATTCAAATTATTTGCTCTAACAAAGAGCTTTCCATCTTCCCAGAAAAAAAAAAAAACATATAAAGTATTTGTTTACTTATTACATATAAAATTATTTGTGTCTATACTTGTAACCCCTCAACCATTCCATTGTAATATGTTGGTCAATAATCAAGGTCAACCAGGTCATCTGTTACTCTATAGCCACCAACATAGCCTCTGCCCTACCCCCCACCTTCTACTTGCAGCTCAAAGCATTGCTGATGGGCAGGGGTCCCTGTCAACACAGAGTCAAGTCAGCACTATTTTCTCCATCCCATCCCTTCTCATAAATTTCTAACTATATCTCATCTCTTCTTTGTCACTTCTGTTCCAGAGAAGACTAAAGTAAAATAATACCTTTGGAAATTCCTGACCTATAAAGCTGAGAAGCTGAGGAGAGAGCAGGCCTAAACCCAGCTCCTCTCCTTATTCTTTAGCAGACACTCTACTGAAGTACCAAGCCTGGTAATAGACAGTCCACAGTTCTACTTCAGCCTCTAATTCTTATATTTATTCACAAAATACGTATTAAGCTTCTATTACTATAGAGGCCTAGCACAGGTGCTGTGCTAGGTGCTAATGAGTTTGTTTTTTTGCTTGGTTTTGTTTTGTTTTTGGTGGTGAGAAGACTAGTTAGACATCTCCTTATGTCCTCTCCCAGCCCAGTTAACCCTCCTCTTTCTGCCTGAAAGATGCCATCATCATGGTCTAGTCTGAAAGAAGATCTGTTATTTAATGTTTCTAAAGGTAGTTCTGCACTATGAGAACCTTGGACCTGAAATTAACAGGAAATGTCTTGGCCAGGTGCATGGGCACAATTCTAGGACATGACTCCAGTTAATGACTTAATTCAGTATGTCTAATATTTGTAGACTCTTCCTGCTCAGAAAGATGATCTCTTGTGCTTCTCTTAACATTTTGATCCTTAGCCAGTAGGTAAGATCAGATTAATCTCCTTCATCCTTCTTTTCAGAACACGCTATCCTTTCAAATTTAGCCAAGACAGAGGATTACATTCCAGACATTCTTTCCATGAATGGCATTCAGTTAGGAATGTTGGTATGCTTCCATCTTTTTTCACTTAATAAAGGCTTCAGCCAATCTAAGTTACAAATAAGCCTGACTCCATTGAGTTATAAGATATGTTTTCTGTAGCTGGTTTAAGAGAACTTGAATCTGAATCTTTGACCTTTGCTAAGACTACAAGATTGAGTTGGATGACCTTTGAAAAAGTTTCTGGGAAGAAGCTAGACCAAGAAGCATGGGTCCTTCCCCTTCCTGCCTGGAAAAGTACACAGCATGTATAGGTTACTCCCTGGACAGAGCTAGTTCCAGGAAAATTCCTAATGCTGGAAAAGCTAGCTACTGCACTGCTAATACCCAATTTCTCTTTCCTAAAATTCCTCCTGCTCTTAGTAACTTCCCTATTTCCCAGATTCCATGTGACTAAATTTTGTTGCAACCATACAATGGAATACTATGCAACCATTAAAAACCATATTGTGGAAAAATATTTAGCAGCATGCAAGTCATTCAGGTATTCCCCCAGGCCTCCAATTCTCAATCAGAGCATAAAATCTGTCAAATATTTTACTCTGGTCATTGTTTCCTGAGCATGTAAAACCACACCATTTCCTGCACCAAGTCAAGGTTTATGGTCTTTGTTCCAAGAACTAGTATATAAGTAATTAACCAGACTATTTCCGGTTAGACTAGCAATAATATAATTGTTCTTTTCTTTTAGAAGCAGTGAAATGGATGTTTATCCATCCTAACACTCTCAAAGATGCAAACTTCTCACTGGAGCTTAAAAGACATTCTTTTTGAGTAACCATTAGCTAATAATGTTGTTTTTTGAATAATATTGCTTTTCGAATAAGATATAATATTGTTTTTTGAATAAGATATAAACCCTAGTCCATCATTTCATGGCAAGGGGATTTTGAACATGTATCTTAACCTCTCTAAGGCTCAGTTACTATATTGACAAAATGGAACTACAATAGTATTTATCTCTTATGTTCAGTTGAAAAAGTAAACAAAATAGTATGTAAAGAACTTGTATAGGTCCTAGCAGTCAGTAGGTTCTCAATAGACATCAGCTATTTTGCAAACTGCTGAACCTCAATTTTATCCTCTAGCCTGTATTTAAGAAGCGAGTTGAGAGAGGCTCATCTTCATGGATAAGAGCAGCGTACAGACTTCACCAGAGTTTCCAGTCTGTTTTATAAGGGAGTCAGGAATTAAAGACCAGCTTTGTATGATCTTCTGCTTTGTTTTGACCCAGTCTCTCTCCACTGTGAAAAGCAGCAAGAGAGAGTTTCACCTGTGAGACATAGCAGGGAAGCAGGACCTTGCCCTGGAACCAGTCTTAGGAAACTGTTAAGTTTAAAGATTACCAAGAGACAAAGAAAGAGAGAATGGCTAAAAGAAGGGAGAAGCCAGCTGAGACCAAAGGGCCTTGGCAGTGGCAAAATATAAGGGCAATTTGGGAAGACAAAGGTGGACCTAAGAAATTGTCTTGGGAATGAGCAATAGGAGGCCTAGGTAGGATTCCTGTTATACAAGAACTCTTTCCCATCAGGAAGCCAAAACTACTCTTGGACTTAGTAATTCCCCTGTCCATATGGCACCTTAGCCAAAAGGGCAAATTTAATTCCAGTAAAGGAAAATATTGAGAGGGCCCTCACAGTGGGGAAAGCTGCCTGCAGGCACTGGCAGAAATGTCGATGAGTGAGAAACTCCAATATGTTTGTGTTGAGAGAAAGAGAGAGACACCCACAACCACTCTAAGTCAGAATGTGACCCCTGTGCTTGCAGAGGTACAAAGTGCTGTGGGGCATGGGGAAGGTAGCTCCAGCATACTTACTAAGAAATGTGAGCATGTGCAAGAGTGGGAGGTGGCATGGGAGGGGGCGAGAATCAACACAAGATTTACAACAAGAACATCTCCTTTCCAGGATGGCTGACATATCCTGGGCTTTCTGCCAGCTCCGACCATCACCTATTTAAAAACCAGAATGAAAAGCAGTTCCCCTTCCTCAGATTCATGTTGACTTGCTCTTACTTCCCATTAGAGTTTGCCTCCCTTTGTACTTTTTAAGAAATTATAACCCTGAGCTCAAGTGAAAATGAGGATCATCTGATTTCAGCTTGTTAAAGAATATTGGAGAGTCTGAATGGTGATAACCATCCATGGCCGGTTGATGTATAGCGTGTGCCTTTCTTCCCTGCCTTGTTTTCTGGTCTGAGATTTTGCACCCTCTGTGAATGGCTAGAGAATTAATTTACCTCCTAACTGCTTTCAGGCTCACCCTTTCCCTCAAAAATCCTACATTCTCACTCTTGAGGTCAGACTTCTTTGGGGCCACAAGGTAAAGACACTGGCCTTGTTTTCCTAGTTCCTCTCCGTGTGATAATCTGAGATCTAACTTTTTGAAGTAGGCATTTAGCACTATAAACTTTCCTCTTAACGCTGCTTTTGCTGAATCCCAGAGATTTTGGTATATGCTTTGTCTGTTTTCATTTATTACCAAGAATTTTTTTCTGCATTAATTTTGTTGTTTACCCAAAAGTCATTAAGGAACAAGTTATTTAATTTTCATGTAATTGTATGGTTTGAGAGATCTTCTTGGTATTGATTTTTACCTTTATTCCACTGTGGTCTGAGAGTACGTTTGGTATAATTTTGATTTTTCTTAATTTATTGAGACTTGCTTTATGGCCAAGCATGTGGTTGATCTTGGAATATGTTGTTCCACGTCTGTGTGAGGATGAGAAGGATGCATATTCTGTGGTTGATAGATGAAGCATTCTGTAGATGTCTATTACATCCAATTGGTCAAGTGTCAAATTTAATCCCAGAATTTCTTTGTTAGTTTTCTGCCCCCACTGTCAGTGGGGTGTTGAAGGCCCCCACTATTATTGTACAGCTTTCTAAGTCTTTTCATAGGTCAAGAAGTAGCTGTTTTATGAGTTTGGGTGCTCCAATGTTGGATGTGTATATATTTAGGATAGTTAAGTCTTCTTGTTGAATTGGAATCTTTATCCTTATGTAATGCCCGTTTTTGTCCTTTTTCGCCGTTATTAGTTTAAAGTCTGTTTTATCAGATATAAGACTAGCAACCCCTGCTCTTTACTGTTTTTCATTTGCATGAGAGATCTTTTTCTAACCTTTTACTTTGAGCCTATGGGTGTCATTACATGAAAAGTCAAAAAACAACTGATGCTGGCAAGGCCGTGGAGAGAAGGTGATGCTTATATACTGTTGGTAGGAAGGTAAACTAGTTCAAGCACTGTAGAAAGCAGTTTAGAGATTCCTCAAATAACAACCATTCAACCCAGCAATTCCATTACTGGGTATACATCTAAAAGAAAATACAAAGTCCTACCAAAAGGACACATGCACTCATATGTTCCATGCAGCACTAAATGTACCGTGTCTTTTGCAGCAACATGGAAATGGCTGGAGGCCATTATCTTAAGTGAATTAACTCAGGAATGGAAAACCAAATACCGCATGTTCTCGCTTATATGTGGGAGCTAAGCATTGGGCACACATGGACATAAAGATGGGCACAATAGACACTGGAAACTAGAGCAGGGAGGGAAGGGGAATAAAGTTTGAAAAGCTAGCTCCTGGGTTCTGGCTCACTTGCCTAGATTAATCATACCTCAAACCTCAGCATCACACACTATGCCTGGTATGGTTTAGCTGTGTCCCCACCCAAATCTCATCTTGAATTGTATTTCCCACCATCCCCACATGTTATGGGAGGGACTTGGTGGGAGGTAATTGAATCATGGGGGCCGTTACTTCCATGCTGTTTTCATGATAGTGAGTAATTCTCACGAGATCTGATGGTTTTATAAGGGGCTTTTCCCCACTTTGCTCAGCACTTTTCCTTGCTGCTGCCATGTGAAGAATGTGTTTGCTTCCCTTTCCACCATGATTGTAAGTTTCCTGAGGTCTCCCTAGTCATGCTGAACTGTGAGTCAATTAAGCTTCTTTCCTTTATAAATTACCCAGTCTCAGGTATGTCTGTATTATCAGCATGAGAACGGACTAATATGATACCTGTATAACAAATCTGCACATGGAACCAATGAGTGTAAAATAAAATTTTAAAATATTAGAAAAAGAAAAGACACTGGCTCATTGTGACCAAATTGTGCAATTGTTCTGAGAAAGGAGGCTGAGGAAGGCTCTGCAGGTGCTAGCTGAATTCTATGCCAACTCTCACACTGGACACCAGAGAAGACGGTGCTAGTGAAATGGGAAATGAACTAGGTTTCAGGAGATGGGGAAAAAGGTAAATGAGTGCCATGTTATACATGTTATACATGTATACATGGCAGGATTCATTCACTCCTTTAAAATTTAACAAATATCACTAGCGTGTCCAGCACATGCATAAGACAAGAAAAAGGCACAGTTCCTCCACCCAACAAGACCATGGCCTACTGAGAAGGAAAGGTAACCAAAAGATAATTATACTACAGTGTGATCATTGCTACAGTGGGAGAAAGTCAACATGGAATAAAGTAATACAGGAGAAGGAACTAACTCTAAGTTGTGCAGTTGAAAGAAGGCTCCCGGAAAGAAAGCAGAGGCAGACTTGAAAAGAGCATGGCATACATGGGGGTCCCCTGGGCTGGATGGCAGAGGAGGGAGTGGAGGGGTGCAAATCAGTACCTGAGGCAGTCAGGGTGTATTTGACACACTATAAGAGCACCCCATCTCTCATTCTTTCCTCCTCTATTCCCTGCCTTTCTTTTGATGGATCTTCTCCCATCAGATTTGTACACCAAAGAAATAAGCAATATAGACCACAACAAAAATGGATCCAAGCAGCTTTTTAAAAAGGCAACCTCACTTAATTAACATGTTCAGTCTCCATGATCCTGAAGAAATTCACTGGAAGTGCCCGTTTTCCCAGTAGCCCAGCACCCAAGAGGGAAACTAGATATAACCACACCTATGTTGCTTTCCCCCTGTTTCCCTCTTTCTCTTCTTTCTCCTTCCTTATCCTTGACCCTGAGAGAGAAGAGCAAGAAAACTGAGTATAAAGAGGTAAAAGAAAGGATGTGGGATGAAAATACAAGAAAAAAGAGTGGCAGGACGTGAGGAATGCTGGACTACCTCCTACATATGGGCTATCTAAAGTGATCCTCAGGAGATCTTTTTTAACAAGAATTTTCTGCCATTTCTCCTGGATAAGAGGATGGTAAAGGAAGGAGAAGGCAAAACACTTGGCTCAGGAACACAGCAAAGGTGCTGGTGGTCTGGTGAGAAGGTGGCAGAGGCCATCTCTTTACTGCACTCTGTCTCCCCTGAGCCCCTCTTTCTCCTCCCCTGCCCTTGGGCAGTTGTCTCAGAGACCTGAGGCTCTCTGAACACTTTCACCCCTTTCTCTGACTCTCTTCTGTTCTCTACTACTAAGCATGATGCTTACAACAGGCCTGAGTGGCTCTCCTCCTACTCTTACAAAGGTGGATCTCATGAACTCCCAGAGGGGACATACATGAGTACTGGACATAGCTTATTTCTCAAGGACAGCAGGATCCAAGCTCTCCATTAGCAACAGTAGCATTGTATGAGATGGAGCAATGAATGAAGATTCACATGGTCTACTTCCTCTTAACAATATCAATGACAACACAACAATCTTCTGTGGAGCCTTTCCCAACAACTTTTCACCTCCCTCTGATTCTGATTTTTCTTTGTGCTGTTGGTCAGCATTTCACAGATAGACTTGCAAGATCATCTGTTTTTTAATAATGATAATGTCTAGTAGGAATCAAACACTTACATAGACCAATGGCACTACAAAGAAACTGAATCAACTAGTGTGCAAAACAACCAAATAGCATCATGATGACAAGATCAAATTCACATATAACAATACTAACCTTAAATGTAAATGGGCTAAATGCCCCAATTAAAAGACACAGACTGGCAAATTGGATAAGGAGTCAAGACACAGCATCAGTATGCTGTGTGCAGGAGACCCATGTTATGTGCAAAGACACACACAGGCTCAAAATAAAGGGATAAAGGAAAATTTACCAAGCAAATGTAAAGCAAAAAAAAAAAAAAAACAGGAGTTGTAATGTTAGTCTCCACCAAAACAGAATTTAAACCAATAAAGATCAAAAAACACAAAGAAGGGCATTACATAAAGGTAAAGTGAACAATTCAGCAAGAAAACTAACTATTCTGAATATATATACACTCAATAAAGGAGCACATAGATTCATAAAACAAGTTCTTAGAGACCTGCAAAGAGGCTTAGACTCCCACACAATAATAGGGGGAGACTTTAACACCCTACTGTCAGTATGAGACAAATCAACAAGACAGAAAATTAACAAGGATATTCATGACTTGAACTCAGCTCTGGATCAAGTGGATCTAGTTAACATCTATAGAACTCTACCCCAAATCAACAGAATATACATTCTTCTCAGTGCTACATGGCACTTATTCTAAAATTGACCACATAATTGGAAATAAAACACTCCTGAGCAAATGCAAAAGAACTGAAATCATAACAGTCTTTCAGACAACAGTGCAATAGAATTAGAATTCAGAATTAAGAAACTCATTCAAAACCACAGAATTTCATGGAAATTGAATAACCTGCTCCTGCATAACTCCTGGGTAAATAATGAAATCAAGGCAGAAATCAAGAAGTTCTTTAAAACCAATGAGAACAAAGAGACAATATACCAGAATCATTGGGACACAGCTAAACAGTGTTAAGAGGGAAATTTATAGCACTAAATGCTTACATCATAAAGCTAGAAAGATCTCAAATTGACACACTAACATCACAATTAAAAGAGCTAGAGAGGCAAGAGCAAACTAATCCAAAAGCTATCAGAAGACAAGAAATAACTATAATCAGAGAAGAATTAAAGAAAATAAAGACATGAAAACCCCTATTAAAAAATCAATGAATCCCAAGAGCTGTTTTTTTAAAAAAAAAAATTAACAAAATAGGTAAACTGCTAGCTAGACTAATAAGAAAAGAGAGAAGAGTCAAATAGATACAATACAAAATGATAAAGAGGATATCACCACTGACCCCACAGAAATACAAACTATCAGAGAATACTAAAAACATCTCTATGCAAATAAACTAGAAAATCTAGAAGAAACTGATAAATTCCTGGATGCATACACCCTACCAAGACTAAACCAGGAAGAAGTTGAATCCCTGAATAGACCAATAACAAGCTCTGAAATTGAGGAAGTAATTAATAACCTACCAAGCAAAAAAAGCCCAGGACCAGTCAGATTCTACCAGCTGATTTCTACCAGAAATACAAAGAGGAGCTGATAACATTCCTCCTGAAACTATTCCAAACAATTGAAAAGGAGGGACTCCTCCCTAACTTATTTTATGAAGCCAGCATCATCCTCATACCAAAATCAGGAAGAGACACACACAAAAAAGAGAAAACTTCAGGCCAATATCCCTGATGAACATCAGTGTGAAAATCCTCATTAAGCTACTGGCAAACAGAATCCAGCAGCACATCAAAAAACTTATCCACCAGAATCAAGTTGGTTTCATCCCTGGGATGCAAGGCTGGTTCAACATATGCAAATCAATAAATGTAACCCATAACATAAACAGAACCAAAGACAAAAAAAACATATGATTATCTCAATAGATGCAGAAAAGGCTTTTGATAAAATTCAACATCACTTCATGTTAAAAACTCTCAATAAACTAGGTAGTGATGGAACATATCTCAAGATAATAAGAGCTATTTATGACAAACCCACAGCCAATATCATATCGAATGGGCAAAAGCTGGAAGCATTCCCTTTAAAAACCAGCACAAGACAAGGATGTCCTCTCTAACCACTCCTATTCAACATAGTACTAGAAGTTCTGGCTAGGGAAATCAGGCAAGAGAAAGAAATAAAGGGTATTCAAAAAGGAAGAGAGGAAGTCAAGTCATCTCTGTTTGCAGATGATATGATTTTATACTTCGAAAACCCCATCATCTCAGCCCAAAACCTCTTTAAGCTGGTAAGTCCAAAACTTCTTGAACTAATAAGCAACTTCAGCAAAGTCTCAGGATACGAAATCAATGTGTGAAAATCACAAGCTTTCCTTTACACCAATAGGCAAGCAGAGAGCCAATCACAGATGAACTCCCGCTCATAATTGCTACAAAGAGAATAAACTAGGAATACAGCTAACAAGGGATATGAAGGACCTCTTCAAGGAGAACTACAAACCACTGCTCAAGGAAATAAGAGAGGACACAAACAAATGGAAAAACATTCTAACCTCATGGATAGGAAGAATCAATATTGTGAAATTGGCCATACTGCCCAAAGTAATGTATAGATTCAATGTTATTTCCATCAAACTACAATTGACATTCTTCACAGAATTAGAAAGATAACTATTTTAAATTTCAAATGTAATCAAAGAAGACCCATAATGCCAAGACAATCCTAAGCAAAAAGAACAAAGCTGGAGGCATCACGTTACCTGACTTCAAACTACACTGCAAGGCTACAGTGGGCAAAACAGCATGGTACTGGTACCAAACAGACATATAGACCAATGGAACTAAACAGAGACCTCAGAAATAACACCATATACCTACAATCATTTGATCTTTGACAGACCTGACTAAAAGAAGCAATGGGGAAATGATCTCCTATTCAGTAAACAGTGCCAGGAAAACTGGCTAACCATATGCAGAAAACTGAAACTGGACCCCTTCCTTACACCTTATACAAAAATCAACTCAAGATGGATTAAAGACTTAAATGCAAAAACCATAAAAACCCTAGGAGAAAACCTAGTACCATTCAGGACACAGGCATGGGCAAAGGCTTCATGACAAAAATGCCAAAAGAGGTTACAACAAAAGCCAAAATTGGCAAATGGGATCTAATTAAACTAAAGAGCTTCTGCACAGAAAAAGATATTATCATCAGAGTGAACAGACAACCTACAGAATGGGAGAAAATTTTTGCTATCTACCCATCTGACAAATGTCTAATATCCAGAATCTATTAGGAATTTAAACATATTTACAAGAAAAAAAACAACCTCATCAAAAAGTGGACAAAGGATCTAAACAGACATTTCTCAAAAGAAGACATTTACGTGTCCAATAAACATATGAAGAAAAGTTCAACATGACTGACCATTACAGAAATGAAAATCAAAACCACAATGAGATACCATCTTATGCCAGTCAGAATGATGATTAATAAAAAGTCAAGAAACAATAAATGCTGGTGAGGCTGCAGAAAAATAGGAACACTTTTACACTGTTGGTGGGAATATAAATTAGTTCATTTTTCATTTAATTCATTCATTTAAATACTAAGGTAAATTAGTATTTTCATACTGTCTTCATTGTGGAAGACAGTATGGCAATTCCTCAAAGATCTATAACCAGAAATACCATTTGACTCAGCAATCCCATTACTGGTCATATACCCAAAGGAATGTCAATTATTCTACTATAAAGACACATGCACACGTATGTTTACTGCAGCACGATTTACAAATAGTAAACACATGGAACCAACCCAAATGCCCATCAATTATAGACTGGATAAAGAAAATGTGGTACATGTACACCATGGAATACTATGCAGCCATAAAAATGAATGAGATCACGTCCTTTGCAGGAACATGGATGAAGCTGGAAGCCATCATCCTCAGCAAACTAACACAGGAACAGAAAAGCAAACACCACATGTTCTCATTCATAAGTGGGAGTTGAACATTGAGAACACATGGACACAGAGAGGGGAATAACACACACCAGGGCCTGTTGGGGGGTGGTGATGAAGGGAGGGAACTTAGAGGATGGGTCAATAGGTGCAGCAAACCACCATGGCACACGTGTATCTATGTAACAAACCTGCACATCTGCACATGTATCCCATTTTTTAGAAGAAAGAAAGAAAAAGAAAGCAAAGGAAAGGAAGGAATTTTTATTGTTTTTAAGCCAAAAAAAAAAAAGAAAAGCAACTGTGGCACCTACTCCATATCTTTGAATCCTTTGAAGTGCTCAGTTGTGCCCTGAATATAGGCTTGATTTCAAACATTTCTGTAGCTAATGAAAATGAAATTTGGTTGTAGAGGGTGATATACTAAAGGCATTAACCAAGACGCACACAGCTGCTTTCTTATCTGCAAAGCCAGCCTTTTCTCCCAAATGCACATAGTCATTAGTAAGAAGCTAAATTTAAAGCCATGATAAAATAGCTAGCCAGTTGCTAAACAAAGGCATCTTTGATAAATCTTCATTTGTTTGTATTCTACACTGAAAAATCATCAAACATCCCCAAATAGATGGTGAGGAAGAGCAGGTATTAAGCCAGAGCTGTGTTTCCTAAACCTATCCAGGCAGTGACATGCCTGTGACTTTGCAAGGACAAGAAAGTCACCAATATATGCCACATGTCTTACAGACTGTCCACATGCAAAAAGCAGTCCTCATGCTGATGGCAAGAGATGGAATTTGAAAAGAGAGATACTTCTTGTGTATTTCAAAGTCTCTCCAGTGATTTGATTAGAAAAACGTCAAAAATAAAGATGAAGATCTAGCAAACTAGTAGAACACAGAAAAGGAGGGATAATTCCCTGTATCCTAATGCTGGCTGGCTTCCCCTGTAATATCACTTTGTATAAAGACATCAGTGAGGAATACCTGACTGCGTACAATAGCTGGCTTTGGCCTTGACACCAGCCCTGACCCCCTGGGTCCTCCCTGTACACTGGTCCCCTGCCCTCCTTGTCTTGAGCCACCATCCTTTGGCTCAAACATTCCCGTAGTTGCCTTGATGGAACACTACCCAGCAGTTTCCCACTCTGATTCTTAATAACTTCAGAATCCTTCAAAGGGCAGAAGAGAGAATGACCCACAGCCAGAGAGTATATGAACCTCTGAGTCAGCTAACGCAGCAACAGTTAATGCCTTCTAGAGAGGGAGTCCACACCAGGCCAAGGGGAGGTGTCATCCAGCCTCAATATCTATAACAGAGACTTATTTCTCTTACTTAGGAGGACTCAAGCTTAAAATTGTGAGTGAGACTTTCTTTAGGCATTGTCCAAAAGATGAAATTGTTGCCCTTTTCCAGCCGGAGAGATAAGCCACGTGTTCATTGACTTGCAGAGTTCAACCAAGTGGAATGATCTTGGAGTAAGGCAGTAACAGAAAAATCAGCCTTTGTGTCTGGCCTACTTTTTAATATTCTCATTGAGCTCTCAATCTGTTAAAAATCTCATGACATATTTGGTCTAATCTCTTAGGTACCTATCTCCTCTCAGAAGATACCCCAACAAGTAAAGGCAAATGTGCCTTTCAATGGAGTGTAAGAAGGAAAGGTTGACAAGAGAAAGAGCCGGGGAAAAGGGGGCTCAGCTCTTTCATGGCCATCTTGACTGGCTATCACTGGCGCTATTGCAGGGATGGCACAGCAATGCTCCACTTACCAAGTGCCCCCTGCACAAGGCACCTCTGGCTCCTGCACATGAGACTAAGGCCTCTCCCTTAGGGACCATTTTGCTACACCTTCCCCACAGTGTGTCTCAGAAACTCTCTGCCATTCTCCATATTCAAATCACAACTTGAGTCAATTTTATTTGCCCTTTTCATGACATGTTTAAATTTCTGTGTTGACATCTTGTCTTGACATGAGCTTTAAGGTAATATGCAGTAATATCTCTGTGATGAGAATTCCTGAGTTACGATTTTAAATTTTGTTGTTATAATAATTACTTATATGAACCTTTCCCGTTTTGAATGCTGCCCGATTCGGAGAAACTTCTAATATTCCAAGGGGATTTTCTCCTTGTGATTATTTATATCATTGCCTCTAAAGTTTTTTGATTATCCACCCCTGTGAGTAAAAAATTTTGAGCATGTGCCCCCAAAATATATTTACTTATAAATTTTATATGTAAGTCACTGTCAACCCATATAGTATAAATTTTTAGAGCTCTATCTCTTTTTTATTTTAGACATAAATAAATAGAAATAGAAACTCTAATATTTTACTCCTGTGCTGCAGTAAATTGTCATACAGAAGGAACGCTCATACCCCATGTTGGAGGCTATTACATAAAAAGAGAGGAGATGTGTGGAGATTGCCATCATTCCTGCAATGATAGAAACAACTTCTTCTCCCACCTCGATGGACTGTTGTTCTGATAGACACACAGACAAGGCCCTCTGAGCTAATTTAAAAAGGGAATTCTTCAGCCTAATTTAATGGGAAGCACTGTGCCATAAATAATCTCAAATCATTATCCTGGTCATTAATGTCAGCCTCTCCCTCTTGTTGCACATGGTTTTTGGAATGACCAACTTGCAGCAAAATTGGCTCATTTGCTGTCCACCTCCCTTCCTTAGTTTATCCCTTTCTGGAAGTGATAATCACAGTGAAATGGTCAAGTTGAAGGAGGGAGAAAGGAGGATGTCCACAAACTGGGAAACTGTCCAAATTATCACAAGGTGCCACAGAGTCACTGTCACCATCAGACCACCTAGGGAGCCAACTGTTGCCATCACTTATCCATGTCACTTGCAGATCTGTCTGTTCATAAAGAGAGAAAGCAGATGAAAAGTTCTGTTTATATTATAAAAGGGAAAGAGCTTAGTTTCCACGTGCCTGTGATTTATCCTCTTTCTGTAAGTTGTAGATGTTGAAAGAAAATAGACATGGCCTGTGTGCTTTCAAGCAGCACTCTCCCTGCCAGTTCTCAATAAACATTAAATAAAAAATATTCTATAGAGATCCACCAAGCTGTTCTGATTTAAATGCAATGCATTAGACACAACACAAAGTGAATGGAGCAAGTCAAGAGGCAGAAGGAACGTCCTCACAGGCTGAGGCCTAGGTACTGCAATGTCTGCTACCAAAATATGACACTCCCTATTAAAACTGAAAGTCATCACCATGCCAATATCAGCCAAGTTTATCATTTGCTGTAGACCAACCAAACTACATGAGGTTGGCAGTGGGGGGGCTCAGGAGATTGAAATTGGTACGTGGGGCTACAAAGATGGGCAAGACCCAGACCTGCCCTCAAGGTGCTCACTGTCTATAAAGCAGCTAAACTTAAGAAGAAGGAACATGTTAAAGGGTTCGTGGGCAGGCCATACTCCCACAGCTGGGTATTTCCCTGTAGCCTCTGAAGTAGCCTCTGAGTAGTGGGGAGGGCAGCATCCATATGAACCTTATGGAAGTTATACAAACTGAACACTTTAAATGTCACCTGAGGGGCAGGGGGACTCCCTGTACTAATTATTAGGATATGGAAGAGATAATACAAAGGCTTATATTATAATGCCCTTCTTGTCTGAGTGGGGAGAGAAGCAGCATCCCAAGACACTCAGAAAATTGGATTGTACAATCCCCTGTGGTAATCCCATTCTAGACTAATCAGCCTCCCTTGGTGGAAAGGCTGCAGGCAAATACCAACTATTGCACAGCTCTAAGGGATCATGTGAAAGTTGCCATTTAAATCTTCCTTTCAGCAAGAACTCCACAGGGTCTTTGGGATCAAAGGAAACAGAGAAAGTTGGCAGGTACAGGAAATACTGAGTCTCCTTGCCTGCAGAAGCTCTTGAAAACCTGTATTCCATTTCTTATGCCTGCACGGGCCTGCTTGGATCAGGCCAAGTAAATAATATTTAACCTTTCAACAAATATTTATTAAATGCTGTTTGTCACTGTTCTGTGCCCTGAGAATACAGAAGTAAACAAAGCAGATGCAAACCTCTGTCTGCATAGAGCTTTTACTAGCATACATAAGTTATATAAATGGCAGGGGCCATAAGTGCCATGGAGAATCAGAAAGCAGGGCAGCTGGATGGGGAGGCTCCATTGCCATACCCTGCAGAGACCTTTATGGGAATTAGAGTCTAAGGCTGAGGAGGATCTGAGAATCCCAGAATTCTTGTGGTAACTCATGCAAAATGGGATCGAGAACCAGATGAGGTCAGGCCTTGTGGTCTGGTGGTCATGGAGAGGCTGTGTATGTTGAGGAAGAAGGGACAGGAGCACACAGAGTTTCAGGCCCCTGTCCACTTTTCCTGTAAATAGTGTGGATGTTCTGGGATGGGGTGGTCTTACCTAGATCACCTGGAAGTCTTAGCTCCTTCTTTCTTCATTCCTGTAAAAAGATGTGGAAGCAGGGAGGAACATTAGTGTTATCGAAACAATAAAGGTTGTGTAAATTACTCATAATTTTCATTATCTTCTATCTTAAGATAATTATTTTTCATGATTTCAGCAAGCAATAAGTTTTTACCCTGAAGCATAGGCTTTCTTAGTCTAAATAAATTTGTGGTTTTTCTCAATCCCTCCCGTCCCCAGGCTTGCTGTGGACAGTAACCAAGCTGTCCTGGGCTAAATGCACCATCTAGTGGTCAAAAATGTTTTTAACTCTGGAGTAGATTTGCTAACTCCCACCACCTTGAGTGAGGCAGTACCATACTTGGAGTTCATCAAAGAAGACAACAGAACACAAAGTGCCCAGAATGATATTTTCACACAAGCTGTAAGTATGGCACAATTGCCAGCAGTGAGTATCCCTGTTGCACTGTCAAACCAAGTGTTGCCAGTAGAACTGCAGTCTATTGGATGTGCATTTTGTGACCAGCAGCTTCTTCCAGTAACCAAATGGTTCAACAAGCAAGTACAGTTTCCTGTTATTCAACTTCAAGAACTCATGGATATTGTTCGTCAATCCCTGAAAATGAAAATTTACTCTCTGTCTCTCTAAAACAGTAAACATATCTTGCAAATTAAAATGACTTCTACAGGTTCTATACTCTAGAAAGTCAAATGGTCTTGCTCATTTCTTGTAATTAGGTTTCTTGTCAATACCATCATTCCATGGAATCACTTTTTTTAATTCCTGTGATAATTAATAATAAATAATGTATCAGCATTTATTAAGCAAAAAAAAAAAATTAGAATCCCAAGTTAATTTTTTCCATAACTTATCCTTTACACAGCAAAGGAGAAAAATACAACACCAATAGCAAAAGCAGCAAGGAGGAAGGTATATGATTCAAATAAACTGTTAGTTCCATTTAGAGTGGCATTCAGAAGAAAAGCTGCTAATTATGACACTTCCAGACAGTTGTACCCTTGGAGTCAAGCCATTCTGGTTTTCAGGAACTAGACAGAAAGACTGCAAGATGCTGAGGACTCATACGATGAGTGACACCCCATCAAATCTCATGTGCAGCTGGTGCTATACTGACCTCACCCCTAGACCAGCAATGCAGTCAACAAAATGGTTAGCTGGAAAACAGCAAAAACTTAGTCTTGCCAGTTAGTTCTTTATTATTCACTTTGGTTTAAAAAAGCCCTCCTTTCCATTGTAAAAGCTTTCTGCAGGTCTATTTTTGGTTTTTCTGAGTGCATCCCCTTCCTGTACCGCCCACCTAAGATGATATGTGGCCGTATGTGGGAGATTATGGTGATGGGTGGCAAGGCCTCCAATCTGCATGTGGGTCTTGGTGCCTCTCTTCACATTCTCATGGGCCCCCTGAAGGTGGCTCTTGTCCACCTGGTCAGTTCTCTTCTTGCCAATGCCCACAGTCGAAGTCAGCAGCGAGTCAGACTCGTAGTTGACCTCTTCTTATTTGCTGAGAGCCTAGTGGCCCTGCTGGCTGACTTGGCCCCACATCAGCTCTCACTGGCACTGCATGGCCTCTGGGGCCCTCTGGGATCTGGGGTCTAGAAGGTCATCTGATCCCTAGTGCAGCTGGTCTGCCAAACAGCCCTCACTACAGGGTCGCTGGCCCACCGCGTAATCGGCTGCTTTTCATGTCACTCAGTGGGGTAGGAAGAAATATCTGGATTCTTCTCATTCCACCTGAGAGCTGGAGAAGACCTCTAGAAGCTGAGTTCAAGTTCTCCCTCTGCCAAACCATAGCTCCCTATTTGCTTTGCTCTAACATGACTGTTCCATATGACACAAGGAATATCTTCCAAGGCAGTTTCCTCCCAGAGTCCCAAAAGGAAAATAGGAAAATGAAAATGTCCTCTGCTTCTGGCTTTCCCACATCTACCAGGCAGAATCATGATGCAAGATTCTCCTCAGCCCATGTCTCCTCTCCTTCCCAAATTTCATCAGGGCCCAAGGCAGAGATTTTCATTTCTTTTCCTCTCTGGAATGCACTTTCTGCAACTTGTCTTTCTTCTTCTCAGGGCAACAAAACTTTATGCTTAGGTTAATTGCAGAAAACAGTGTCCCGCTATGCTACCGAAGAATTTCTAAGACCTAGTTCAACTAAGCCGGCCTTTAATACACTAAAAAGTCAAAGAAGTTTTGAAAAGCCCTTTCTAATTTACAAGGCCTGGTATCACAAAACTATTAATTTTTTTTTAAAAAAAAAAAACAATTTGTTTAAATAATTCCTACTCTGGGCATCAAAAAGCTACATAGTTTTCCTTTTGTATTCCGGTTATAGAAGCCCTAATCCTCTTTGAGGCAAATGGATGCTTCTGGCAGCATGGGAAGGGAGACACCTGAAAAAAATGCATGAGGAAAACGCTCCAACAAATTGCAAAGAATAAATCCCCAGCACGGTGCTCTTAACACTCTTTTCTTGAGTATCCAGTATGTGCCAGGCTCTAAGCAGAAGCTACCTGGCCAGTGTGGCCCACTCGGGTGTGAGTAGTGTGGGCACAGACATGTAGCTGGTGCAGAAGGGTTCAGTTGGTAATCAGCTCTGCCCATGATTTAAGAGAATTGGCTCAGTAGTATGAATGAAGTTGGACAGAGAGTCAAGGGAAGGAAGGAAGTCCAGGCAAAGGGAGTGTCATGTGCAAAGGCACAGAGATGTGAAATATCTGCCCCATTCAGAGGACTTCAAATAGGCTAACATGGACTCAATTTCATATTAGGCTATTTGAAGTCCTCTCAATGAGGCAAATATTTCATATTGACTCAAGGCAGCCTGACTTCATTCACATTCTGGCTCTGCTCTTTGCTGGCTGTATGATGCCTGCAGAGCTCAGGCTTTTGCAGCAATCCAGGTCAGAATAATGGTGACCAAGGATTGTGGCAGGCAGAATAAAGCCTCGCCTACCAAAGATGTCCACTCCCTAATTCCCAGTTCTTATGACTGCATTAGGCTACATGGCAAAATGGGATTAAGGTTGCAGATGGAAACTTTTAACTCACCTTAAAATAAGGAGACTGTTCTGGAATATCTGGGTGGCCCAAAGTAATCACAAAGGTCCTTAAGAATGGAAAGGGAGGCAGAAAAAAAGGATCAGAGAAAGAAATGGAAAATCCTGGAATGTAGTTCCAGGAGGATATGAAAGGAGATGAAATGAACTCAAAAGACTCCGTTTCCTTCTCTGAATCTAAAGTCACTTATCTATTGATATACTATGTTTTGATTCCTTCAAAGTATAGCCTTATCCATTTATTCCATACTTTTCTGCCTTTTTTATTTGAATTCCCTCATTCAGTCTTTCTATTTGTATCAACAGCCTCACCAGCAATTCTCTGTATTTTTTCTTTCTATTTTCTCAACCCATGATTACCCGATTCAGACCTTTAGTGAACCAAAAAAGTATCACATGATCCTCATCTCCTTCAACCTCCTTCTGGTACATTTTCCGGTTTTCTCTTCCTATGTTCTCTCAAGAAATAATTCCAATACACTCTTTGATTAGATTTTTGCCTTATAAGACACAGACATCCCCCCAGGGAGCTTCCTCTATTGGGGAGCCCAGAAAATCAATACCAACAATAAAGTGTGACATGGTAGAAACACCTAACCTAGTATAAGGAGAGGAGGGCTTCAGGGAAAGCCACACAATTCTGCATGAATGTCTTTAGAAAGTAATTTCCCAACATACTTCTCTTAGCTTTTCCATCTTTAGATTCCTTAGTAGAGAAATGTCTGCCTAAAAAGCTAAGAACGAGGCTCAGGCAGACTTGACAGAAAAAGCGCTTGCACTTGTACAACGTCAGACTCACAGCCACCTAAGGTGACCCAGGCCCTACCATTTACTTGTCCCATCCAAGGAGAAAACATAAAGGGAGGAGATATCCTGGCTTTCTGATGTTTAAATTTGCTTTACAGAGGAAATAAAAGAGTTTGTTTAATGGAAATAAACATTCAACTTAAAGTCACAAATATATTCTAGGGAAAAAAAGTTACCATCTGTTCCTGCTACTTTGATGTAAGTTTGTTTTCTACATACAGAATGACTGCACTATTCAAAAAGTATATGTTGAGCTGAGTGCTGTGACAAAGACATCAGTGACATTGTCCCTGACCTCTAGGGCTTATAATCTGCTTGAAAATAAAACAAAGCATACAACCTTGAAGCACCGTAATAATAATGATAGTTACAATACTTTTTTAGCTCTTTTATGTATGTTTTCATCTACAGTTAAATTATAAAAGCAGTGCAGAACAAGTCTGCAGAATTTCAGAGAAAGGAGCTGGAAGGAGGTCACAGTTCTGGAAGGCTGGAGGGAGAATGTGACCTGGAAGATGGCCTAGAGAAACACCAGAAAATCTGAAACACACAAAACCAGAGAAGTAGAATATTTATGAGAAGGTTGAGGGGACAGTAACTAGACCAGTTTGGCCAAAGCAAAGTTTAGAAGGGGAGGGTATTGCCAGATCATGGAGGACTCCCACACTTTTCAAAAGGTTACTTGATGGGAGCATCAGAAACCACACACAACCATGGTTTCCTTACATGTTCATTTTCTCTGAAGCTTTGGAAAGTTCAGTCTGTAAACTTGTTTTACACATTATTTTCATTGACATGCAAATGTTGGTATCTTTCTAAGTGAAAAATACAAATTTGCATGAATGTTTAAGATAAAAACATTTCAAAGAATGTTGTCCCTTGCGGCAGGACCGCAAACCCTGAGTGTTCGTTCACCTTCCCAGACTCTTTCTGCTCCCTCACCACCAACCCCAAACAGTGTATAAGCTCAGTCAAGTGCCACTCTCCTCATTTCCCGTTTGAGTCCTCTCCCACCGACTGACTCTGCCCCCAGCTCAGGTTCTCATCACTCGGGTTATTGCAGTTGAATCCTACCTGGACCTGCCGCCTCCCCATCATCCCTTCTCCCTCTCCTTTCTCTACGCTACAACCAGTGTTGTCTTTCTGGAAAGAAAACGGAATCATACCACCGACAGCTGAAACCCTTCTAGTCTCATCTTCACCTTTCACCACCTGTGCTCCAGCTACACCAACTCACCCCACCAACAACCACCCTGACACGTTCCCTGGCTGGGCTTTGTTGCGCCACATCCGTCCTGCACGCATTGTCCTTGTCCACCTGACAAACACCTCATATGTTGAGAAAACATTTCCTGCAAACATTGCAACAATTTGCCTTCTTACACAACATGAGAAACCAGAACCTCAGTAAGTTCTCTTGAAGGGATTTTCTTCTCTTCTATCCCTAAGATAACTTATTATCCTCCATGTTTTTTAGCTCTATTTTCCAGCTTTCTTGAGAATCATCAGAAATCTGCCAGTATTTTATTATCTGAGAAATACTTCTGAGACAACAGAGACAGGATACAGTCCTTTGGATCTTGTATCTTCCACATAGCCAATCCCAAAGCACAAATCATTTAAAATGGCTCAATAAACACATATAACTGGCTTATTATGATGTGTTAGGAATTTTTTAGGTGCCGAGGATAAAGAGATGAGTGAGACACAACCCTGCACTAGAGAAATAAATAATTTTCTTTTCTTTTTTTTTTTTTTTTTTTTTTTGAGACAGACTCTCACTCTGTCACCCAGGCTGGAGTGCAGTGGTGTGATCTCAGCTCACTGCAACCTCTGCCTCCCAGGTTCAAGCAATTCTCCTGCCCCAGCCTCTCATCTAGCTGGGATTACTGGCATGCACCACCACATCTGTATTTTTAGTAGAGATGGGGTTTCACCTGATGGCCAGGCTGGTCTCAAGCTCCTGACCTCAGCGATCCACCCACCCTAGCCTCCCAAAGTGCTAAGATTACAGGCGTGAGGTGAGAAATTAACAATTTTCTAAGTGTTTCTATTTCCAGCCCATGCCCACAGCCAATTCTTAGCTATCACGGAATATGAGTCTCACTCGGTCACTGGTTGCACCAGGAAATAGGCTTAGGAGAGCCCCAAAGAGAAAGCTGCTCAGTGAGTCTAACCACACGGAAAGAATCCTACATCACCACCACAGACGTGGTGGTTTTGCTTTGAAATAGCAGAGTATTGGGCCTTGGCTTTCCCTTTATTCTTCTGCGGTGATCTGCTTCTCAGGGTCTCTTTCAATACAGAACAGGTACAGCCAGGTACTCCCAGTTCAAAAACAACTTTATTTCCTCTGAATAGAGACCTTTGAATAGAAGAAACATAACTTGATGATTATAATTAAAGCCTCAGGATTCTCTCTAGCTTGGACTAGACAACATGGTTACCAGTCTTCTCTGGTTATCCCTGCCTCAACTCCAATTTTTCTGCTTGATCTATTCTTCCTTGTCCATAACCACCCACGTCCACCTCTATAATTATTCCGTTCCCATAGAACAGCTCCAGAGCAACCTTCTTCAGGTACAAGGTGGTAAGTTTCCTTCTGCTTGGCTGTCGTGGAAACTGCTTTCTCCATGGTTACTGGGACCGTGATTTGGCCTGTGTCTCAGATTCTGCCCCCAGAGTCTTCCTGAACTCAGCTGTTATTTTTCTGGCATTGTGCCAAAGGGTTTTGTCCAGGAATATCTTTATCTGATCTTACTCATCTCTTTGTCTTCCTCACCATTTTTAAGCTTCTAAAACCCCCAGCCAGCTGAACTCAGCCCCAGAACTCAGCCAGCCAGCTGAAGTGTATAGAGTCCCTGATAGGACTCAAACAGGTTAATAACTATGGGCAAAACAGAACTAGAATCAGGTCGATTGTATCAGTCACTACCTTAGCTAAACACCAGAGAAAGAGAGAAAAGGAGATACTGTAACCCAAATCCAGGAGCCCAAATGAGTGCCTGAGAAGCATACGAGACACTGAGCTCTGGGTCAGAGAGCTGGCACATTAGTGTCCCTGGAAAAATCAGCTCTAGCAGCCAAAAGACAAAGGTATTTCATCAGTCTCATGAGAGATTTTTCTCTGACAGCTGCCCAGGATTCTCTCTCATCCTTGAAACCAGAGGGTAGTTCTGGTCAGCTCCACCACAGATGTATGGTCAGTATCGTCACAGGAAAATTTAAGAGCTTTTAGGTCTTTGTCAATATCATCTGGCAAAAGGCCTATGGATTCCTCGCTAACACAAATGTGGATCCACTAAAGACTGAATGGGATGGTCATGAGCCCTCTTCAACCCCTTATGAACCTCATTCTCGTCCTACTTTGCTAATAGTGCCTAAGTTGATGAATTGGTCAGGTAAATCCAACCAGACAAATTCTCAAAGGATAAAAATATGTTTAATTATCTTTCTGTGTTTTCCCCAACAATTAGGGTTATTCTAGGCACACAGTGGCCTGAGACTCATAGCAGGTCACCTGATGCTATCCTGTTGATGGTACCCACGGCTGCCACTCCCTGACCTTACAAGTGCTCATTCTGACCCCCCACCTTCTCAAAAACTCCCTCTGCAGGCTCAATATTTGCTTAAACATGAGCAAATCTACACACTTCAGCTGACTCGGGATTACAGATTGATAGGGATTTATTCTGGACTCATCACAAATGCTTGTATTATAAATATGATTTAGCACTTAATCATGAATTATCCTGTATTGTTCTCAAATTGTGTGCACTTCTTGAACAGAATTGCATGATGGTAAAGAGCTCTGACTCTGAACTGACATGGTTCAAATTCTAACTTCCCAACTTACAGTAGAATAAACTAAAATACCTATAATATTTTATAGTGTTACTGTGGGATGACATAAACTAGCACACACAGAATGCTATGTCTGGCACAGAGTAAGGATCTCTAAGTGCCAGTCATAATAATCCCCAAGTGGGGTAAGAAACATCTTCTACTCCTCATTTTCCCCTTATAAACTAAGCATACAATAAATACTAGGCACAAGATAGGTGTTTAATACATGCTGACTGACTGACTGAATAACTTCCCCAACAGGCTGCATTCTTCCAAGGCTGACAAAAACATTTCTGCCCGAGAATTCTCCGAAAATCATTACAGCTGCTATTTAGGCTCACACTTTGACTCGTCATCCCATTGCCCTCCTCTCCATCACATATTCCTTTAAAGTAAGAAAGAATTCCCTGTGCTGTTCCAGTTGCTAAAAGTCTCATGGCTGCAGCAGTGAGTCAGCAGCTCATCCTGCAGCTGGCAGCTCAGACCCAGCCATGGCCCACTGTGCTCAGTATGTCCTGCAGCAGCCACAGGTATGCCCAAGGACACTGCAGCATCCCACCTGGGGCACTGTAGTTCTCTTGGATCCATGCCTCACTGCGGCTTGAAGCCTGATGCTGATGAGTGTGCAGAAAAGCTGCTTCACTTCAGCTGCCTTTAAGCCCCTGGGCACGTCTGGTCCCCAAAGCCTACAGTTAAGGAATCAGAGCACGTTCCTGCCAAACAGAATCCTCAACAGGGTGGCCTGGCGACCATCTGCATAGCAGGCAAAGCACACGCAAAGCTGCATCCCCTGCTGTCATCCCCTGTTGTCTGAAAAGCAACCTTTTTATTACTGACTGTGTCTAGCCAAACCTCGAGCAAGTGAGTAGGAAGATTGGGGAGGGCATCCCTTGAGAAGGGCACTTCTGTGAGCCCCTTAAAGCCTAAATGTGCTTCTTCAGGAAAAGAAGACTCTTATCTTTTTCTGATAGAAAACAGACTCTATCTAATTTCTCTTCATGAGACAGGGAGCTCCTTGAGAGCAAAGACTGTGTGGGGTTCCAGAGGTATTCCCAGTGCCTCGCCTGCACACAGAAGGTGCTCAGTACATGTTTGACGGCTGATGATGGCTGCTGAATGGCCAAGCCCCTCAAGCAGGAGTGCAACATTGCAGTTTCCTCCTACATCCCTGGAATACCACCACCTGTTCCCCACCATAATTCCTCCCCCCTCACCTCTACCACATGCTTCCAGTGCCAGTGGAGCAAAGGAAGAGCTACCTCTCTCTCCACGTTGGGACCTGGTTTGTTGAAGTTGCCCCCTCACCTCAGAAGCCAGAAGAGAGGCTTTGATGGAGGGCACACAGCTGTTCTAGCAACTGAATGGAGATCACAGGTACGTATATACACTGATGGTGATACTTCTGAGGGATCTATCTCAGTTCCCAGAAGAGGAAAATGGCATGACTTTTTGACTGGGTGTGGTCACTATGAGCTTCAATGATTGAAATGGAAATTAAAGTGAAAGGGTTTCCTCAGTCCCCAATCATGTATGTTTCTGTCTTGCCTTATACAAATTTTCCCCCAAAAGCTATTCTGTTTGATCGGCTGCCTCTCTTCTCTCTCTCTCTCCTCATTCTCTCTCTCTCTTTATCAATATTTCCTGAGCACACCCTGTCAGTGCTCCCTTTGTTAATAAGCTTCCAGTTCTTTCAGAGCAAAGGTTGGCCTGCAGCTTTCTCTCTCACACACACATACACACACACACACTATGTAATGTGCTAGAAGAGACATTAACCAATAACTACTGAATCAACAGTAGTAATTTTCTCACTTTGATGTTCAGTAGTAATCAATAACTACTGAAAATCAAAGTGAGCCTGAGGACCAGAGGTAGGTGCCCTGCCCAAGTCTCACAGCCAGTGAGTGACCTTACTAGACTCATGAATTCCAATCCAGTGATCTTTTCATTATGGAAATGTTTCATTTTGGTTTCTTGTTGTTGTTGTTTTGTTTTCTTTTTGCTTTTCTTTAATAGGTCTTCAAAGGAGATCTAATGTCAGGTTTTTTCTTACTGAGAAGTTGTGACACCTCCCAGGTAAAAGCCAGGTCCTCCAGGTAAGACATTCTCCCAGATTCTGCCTTTTTTTTTTTTTTTTTTTTTTTTGCATTCCCCAAGATACTGTTTCACCTAAAATGGCAGGGAGGACCCTGGACCTCTCACCTTCCCACGTAATAAGTGATAAGTATACTTATCACACACTGAGATGGAATGACTCTTCCCCGTCACAATCTAAAGCCCAGACAGGTACAGTCATCATGTGTGAAAATGAAGATTTTCCTTTGCAAATGCAGCCACTTAACGGTAAAATTGTGGAAAGGAGGCTGTGTGTGTTCACCTTGGTCAGTGCTGCAGCCCAAGCCCAGGTGGCGCCTCCAGGGGGCATTCAAGTGAGGGAACAGTTACACCTGGCAGGCAGTCCTGACCAGCCCTTTTTGCCCTGGTCTCCTTGGATGCCTTCAGACTGCAGAGATCTTACTCAGTTTGCATCCCCCGCACAGTCTGCAAGCCAAGCTGCAGACATCAACGTGTTTCAGGAGAAAGAGCGCCACCTGCTGTCTCTGGACTGCAGGACCACGTTTCTTTGAAAACCTCAGCGATGCTCTCTCCAAGCTGCCCAGTGCCTGGAATTCCGCTCTCCACAGCGAAGGGAGAAAACTGCAACTAAGAAATTCGCACTGATGCTCCATGTCACACTGTGAACCAGCGACTCTCCCAGGAAAACCCTGCACGAGCCCTGTAGCACACATCTTTCTCCTTTCTTGCGGTTTCATTTCTCCCCTCCAGCTGAGAACAGACGGAAGCCTTGGAGGCTTGTCGTTCCGCTGAGGATCTGAATGCAAAGAGACATGCCCAAGGTCACACAGCGGCCCCGCTCTATCCCAACACAGACTTCTCCCACACCACGTAAAGGCTGGATCGAATTTAGGCATTTCAGATTTCTTGCTCTTTGCCTGCAGCAGAAATGTTGCAACAGAATTCTCTTCACTGCGGCTTTGCTGATCTCACCAGTGCTGACCCCAGCTCCACATGATGCTTTGTAGTATAGCTGTTTATGTTCAAATGTTGTCTCCGCTATTAGAGCCCAAGGAAGCCAACACCTGATTAATCTCTGCAGTCTTTTGCAGGACTTCCTCACTGTTAAGTGTCTGGGGACTTAGCTTCCCACCCCTATTTCTTCTCAGGAGCCTCAGAAATCAAATCCATTCTCCTGGTCTTTTTTTTTTTTTTTTTTTTTTTTTTTTTTTGAGTCGGAGTTTCGCTCCTCTTGTTACCCAGGCTGGAGTGCAATGGCGCGATCTCTGCTCACCGCAACCTCCGCCTCCTGGGTTCAGGCAATTCTCCTGCCTCAGCCTCCTGAGTACCTGGGATTACAGGCACGCGCCACCATGCCCAGCTAATTTTTTGTATTTTTAGTGGAGACGGGGTTTCACCATGTTGACCAGGATGGTCTCGATCTCTTGACCTCGTGATCCACCCGCCTCGGCCTCCCAAAGTGCTGGGATTACAGGCGTGAGCCACCGCGCCCGGCCTCTCCTGGTCTTTTTAAAGCTGTCATCTTCTACTGCTCTGTTAGCAGGTCCTGCTTCCCCGAGACTGAGTGAAAAGGACACAAGCTCTCTGGCTTCTCACTTAGTATCTTCTTTCCTGTCTACCACCCCAAAAAAATTACATCAGCCCTTAATATTTTAAAACTTTCATTTCTAATCCCTATCAGCAAACAGATGAGATAACAAATACAACAGTTTTTGCAATTGACCAATTTCCTGAGATTTTTTTCTGAATTATCTCCTGAAACAAAAGAGAATACTCAATTGTGAACTCTACTTATCTTTGCTCTCATCCCACCCCCAAAAAAAGAACTTTGAGAGTGAAGCCACAACTTCACAGCCTGAGGACAGGAAAACCAGGGCGCCATGATTTCCACCAAAGGAGGCTCCGCAGGCACAGGGCATCACATAGCCACCCTGCCTCATCCTTCTCGTCTGTAAAATGGCCAGAATAAAAGTGTTTACTCATAGGAAAATCCTCATCTGAGGATTAAATGAGGTCATTTAGACCCTATCGTGGTATATGGCAAAAACTAAGTTCACGGTCAATAGTTATTTAATTAATTAGGTGATTTATTTTATGAAACAAACTTGATGACAAGGGAAGAGAACATAAAGGACAAAAATCCTTCAGGCGGTGGCAAGGGCTCAGTTAAAGTATAAGGAGTAATAATTTGGGGGATGTGCCAGTGAGTACCAGAAGGAAGCGAGAGAGAGAAGAGTCCAGAGATCTCGTCATTTCACTTCAGACAAAGGTGGTCAAACAGCAAAACTCAGCCTTCAGTTCTGCTTCCACATCCCAACCAAGGAGCTTCAGCCACAGGCATCTGGGCCTCTCCTCTCACTAGACAACAGGGCCAGTGCTGCTGCTGTCCTGACTGACTTCAGCTCCATTAATCCACCCCCTTGCCTTCCATTCTCCTTGGAGGCCGCGTGTGCTGAAGGCCTCTTGAACTCCTTTGCTATCCCAACCTGCAGTATCACCTGAGGTTGGAAATCCAGCATGTAGCAGAGGCTTTCTGTGGCAGGTCCTAGGTTGGTTGCCTGAGGACAGCACCGCCCTCCCCAACCCCTAGCTCTGAGATGCCCTGTGGGAAGTTCTCACCTGCCATGGTGGCTGTCCTACCAACAGCATCTCCCTTCAGGGTTCATCTTATTTTCTTCTGATGAGCAAGCAAAGGCAACCAGACTCTCCGTAGGTGTAAGCTGGCACGCACATTTGGCAGGGAGGGCGGATTTCTTGGGGACATTCTATTACTCACTCTCATGCCCAGCCCACCCTGTGCTGAGGCAGCAAAACCTTCTCCCCAACCAGGTACTGGGGATGTCCATTTTCCAGGCAGCTGGTGGTGAGCAGGGAGGTGAAAAGGGGAGTCTTTCAGAGAAGCAGGCTAGCAGGTGAGCCACCTGGAGACACTTAGGGGAGGTAGGTCTATTTTTCTCCACCCAACATCACTGAAGAACCCATTCCCACCCTAAATGGACTAAGAAAGCCATGGGGTGACATGCTGCTGCCAACTAGACTGGCATCTTGGACAAGCCCGAGAATGAAGCTCAGGGAACGAAGCAATGTGTTTTTAAGCAGGACTCTCAGCTCCTGCAGCCTAAGCCTACACTCTTGATCTCAATTTTGCTAGAGTTGTGACAACCATGAAATGCCCTCATGTGCAACTCACAAGTAGCCTATCAACTGCCCGTCAGCCTTGAAATAAAGATGAAGCTCCTTGTTATGAAGGTTATGGCTACTTTGGAAATACATTTTATAAGTAACCACAAATTTTTATGTCTGTATTTTGATTGTTTTCATACAACTATAACCCTCTTAGGGTAATTTTTACAAATCCCAGGGGTTCCTTCTGTGGTCATCTGTGCCTGGCCCATGTTGAACGCTGAGTATAGCTCAGCAGCTGTGTCCCCAGTGATTCAGGCTGCAGCCTTGTCTCCTTCCTCATGCATCAGGAGTGTGATACCTGGTCAGCTTATTCAGGAGCATAAATGTTGGCTGCAACTGTGAAGGTCACTGCTACAGAACCACACCATAGTTGTCGAGTGTTTGGCAGTTATCTTAATTACTTAGAGCATTTGTTAAAATTAGAGATGCGCGTCCTGTACTACTGAATTTGAATCTATGATGATGAGTAGTTTCAAGAGGTTCCCAGGGGTTTCTGATGCACGCAGAGTTTGACAGCTGCACTCTAGCACCTGGCTACTCACAATGTGGTCCGTGGACCAGTTGTCATCCATACCTACAAGCATGTTAGAAACGCACACTCTCTGGCCCCACCCCAGACCTCCTGAATCAGAATCTATATTTTAATAAGATCCCAGGCAATTCATTTGCATGTTGAAGTTTGAGAAGCACTGCCCTAGGACAAAGGCTATAACATCCTGGGAATCTGAGGTAAGTAAATAGAATTTCCTCCTCATTTTCAGGATGAATGACTGCTGCCTGTGTAGTGACTGCTTGCCCTGCCTGCTGGATGACAGAACCCAGGGACATGCAGGTGCAGCAGCTGGTCCATCAGAACCTTCTAAGAAACCTTCAAATTCTCCTGTCCTATCCACTCTTGCACCTTGCCCCTAATCGATGACATTAGAGCTCCAGAGATGGTAAAGGGGATACACCCAGGCAACGTGGCAGACTGAAGTCTATCCAAATCTCAGCTCTAGGGCAGCCATGAAAAAAATCACACTACCCTTCCAACGTTTAGTTTCTGTACATGTAGAGGACATCTGAAAGGTTTGCAAAGGTCATTCCAGCTCTTCATGTAACACATCCTTCCCGTCCATTTCACACATATGAAAAGTCACAGCTGGAAGGGACCTTCCATCACCTGATCCTAAATCCTTCCTTGCTGTCCCCAACTCATACATGGGGAACCTGGGCCAGCCAGACAGCCCATGAAAGGGCAGAGCCCTGACTAGAACCTAGAGCTTCCCAGGCCGAGTTCAGCATGCTTTGCACCATCTAGTACCTGGGACATCATTCTTGGGTTGGGTAGTCCAGGAAACATATTGTGAGACAGAATATGCAGGAAGTGTACTGGGGAGTGCTCTCAGAAATAACATCTTTAAGAGCGTAAGGGGAGTAAGATTGGGCAGAAGGAGAAGATGAATCCCACAGGAAGCCCAGGAGCTGGGATGTCCTACAAAGCTGTCCCTAATTAAGACAAAGGAACCGGGCCTTTGTATTCCACACCAACCAATCTGGGTAATTCTTAGAGAGGGACTCCGAAGGGAGCCAATGGCCATCAGTACTCCCAGCAGTCAGGGGACAAGTAGCTCGGTTCTGGGTGGGAAATCTGAGCAGCACACTGCAGCACCTGGGACAGCACACCCTTGGCACCACCAGCTCACTTACTTCATAGTGTAAGTGTGCCCTTTCTGGGAGCAACTTCACTGTTATTCTGGCTGCTCTCTTTGCCTGGGGAAATTCTCAGTGGGAGATTAGTGGGAAAAACCACATTACTGCTCTGGTCTTGAGGCTGCCACTGAATCTTATTCTGTCCCTCCTCTTCTATCCATTCCAGATTCCTCTAACCCTTGGTCCACGCCTCTGCTGGCCTCCATGCCTGTTGGAGTGGCTTGAGCCCTCATCACTGAGGACACTGAGCCCCTGGTCACCACACTCTTCTCTGGCTGTGGCGGCTGCACTTGTCCATTTACCTCAAATTGGGCAGGGGAGACACCCTAATGTATCCCCTGAATGCCAAAACAGATCATCTCCCACCCTCTTTAAATAACAGCAGCACTACTTCCTCCTGATATCAGGGCCAATGGCTCCTGCCAGTGTGGAGACTCCTTTCCCTGCCTGCTGATATCTTAGTACAAGGAGCTAGAAGAGACAGTTGGCAATGACAGCTTAAGTATAATGGGCCCTTATCATATACCTCGATGGATGCCTTCTCCCCCTAGGAACCAGCACCTCTAGACCCACAGAGTCTCCTGCTGTGGGGATGGAGAGCACAGGTTCCACTGTGAGTCACCAGGAGGGATGGTAGACAGGGCCACTCCCACGTTCACCCCTCAATTCCAGGATCCATGAATTCCACCCTTTGCAGCGCAGCCCCCTGCAGTGGTAGTTGATTTAGAGTATACCATATTGCCACCTGAATCCTTAATACCATGGCTGTTCTAATCTCATACCCATTGCTCAGACACTAGAATGACTGAAGACTGAGGCTGGCTGATGTCAATGGGCAGTCATTCTGTCCACGCGGCTGTCTGGTGCCTCTTCCAAGGTAGCTGCTATCAGGTAGCATTAACATCAATACATAGACTCCAGTGCTTTGTGCCCACTCCCATTGCCCATCCCCATGCCCCTCCCCAGCCCCTGACATTGGCCATTTGATCTTTTTCTTTCCAGGTCCCTGACCAACCAGTCAATCCATTCACTACTCCTCATGAGCCAAAATATATTTGTACTTTAATCCACTTCTCTTTCCACACAGAAGAATGACTAGCTCTACCTCCCAAAGCTCTGCCTATTGAGAGAATTTCCTCTCATCTCTCTCTTTCAGGGACACCCCCAAGTGGAACTTTAGTTCACAGCAGTCCATTTTCAAACTGGAGCCCACATACAAAGCCAACCCATCTGTGACCCCTCTTGACCTTTTTTCTCCTCTCTAAGCCGTTCTTCAGGGAGCCTCCACAGCAGCCATAGCCATGGGCACTTGCTGAGGGAGAGGAAACAATAGTGGTGATGTGGGAGTCAAAGCCACTTGCTCACGTAGCTCCTGGTGATCTCTGGCCCTGCTTGTACTTGATACTGAATGAACCACTTGCGTCTTAAGAGGCTCACCTGAAAGACCGCAGCTCATGATGGGTGGCTCTCTTCAGCCACAGGCAGTGTTTGAAGAGCGGCTCAGCTGAGTCCTCAGCAGCCAACACTGGCAGCTGGGGGAGTGAGTACCTCATCCTTGAAGGGGAAATTAAGCAAGTGCATTACAGAGCCCACATCAGCATCAAATCTCCAACACAAACCTGTGAAGAAGCGAGAGATGGCGTTAATACCTCCATCGTGCAGATAAAGAATCCAAAGTATCACAAGGTTGAACAACTTCTTCAGTTCATGGAACATCAATCCAGCCTCAGAACAAGTGTCTGAACCAGAACTCTCTGATAGGAATACAATGTGAGCCACATATACAATGCTAAATTTTCTAGTAACAATATTACGAATAATAAAAAGAAACAGGAGATATTCATTTCAATACTAAATCATATTTAACCCAATATATCCAAACGGTTATCAAATCAACATGTAATCAATATTTGTAAATTAATAAGACACTTTACATTGTTCTTGTCATACAAAGTCTTTGACATCTGGTGTTTCATGTTCACAGCGCATCCCAGTGTGAACTAATCACAACGCAAGTGTCAGTGGCCACAATGCAAGTGTCCAGTGGCCAGTGACAACTCTATTGGAACCCACAGCTCCAGACTGTCCAGTTGTTCTCTGTGCTATCCTCTCAAGGTGTTCCTCCCTCAGAAGGAGCCTAGACCTGGAGGGAGATGTTTGAGCAACAATCCTGCCTCGGGTGAAAATCTAAGTCCCTGCGGCTTACCAAGCTTCCAGAACACCCACTCCTTTAGCACAGCACAATCTGCTGCTGCCAATTAGCTTCACAGGTGTTTCGCCACTTGCCAGGAAGGTTCAATTTGAAAAGAAAAGAAAAAAGCAGTAGTAGACAAATGTTTGAGTCCATCTCTGTGAGTACCCTGTAATTTAATGCTAAATTCATCTCCATTTGGTTTCTGTGGCAACCCAAAGAACCAGCTCTCCATAGCTCATATCATGACTCCTTGTCAGGTTTCTAAATACAGGGTCCCTGGAAAACAGTCGATATCCCAAATGTCTGAGCTCTGATACTCTCAGAAGCCCCTGATTCTGAGCTTGACCCACAGGTACAAGGATGCAGTATGGGAAACGTCTTAATAAAGTCTTTGGCCAACACAGGAAATGCAGGAAAGACAGGATTCAGGAGCGTTCATTCCTAGAAATCGTTTGAAATGGGGCTGATCTGTCTATGGTCCAATAAGACTTAGGAAAACAACTTCATGGAGATGAAAAGAAGGCTTGGACCTGATGCAGACATTGCCAACCCATGGCAGATTAGGCAGTGAACATGTTCAGCACAGATGGGCCCGTGTGGCAGTCATGAGCCCTCAAAAGCAAGTTTGGGCCGAGCATGGTGGCTCACGTCTGTAATTCCAGCACTTTGGGAGGCCAAAGCAGGCAGATAGCTTGAAGCTAGGAGTTCAAGACTAGCCTGGCCAACATGGTGAAACCCCGTCTCTACTAAAAATACAAAAATTAGTCAGGTGTGGTGGTGCATGCCTGTAATCCCAACTACTTGGGAGACTGAGGCAGGAGAATTGCTTGAACCCGGGAGGCAGAGGCTGCAGTGAGCTGAGATCACACCACTACACTTCAGCCTGGGTGACAGAGCAAGACACTGTCTCCAAAAAAATAAAAAGCAAATTTGCCTACTTTTGTCTTCTTCCCTTTTTTGCAGGTAGCATGCATGGGATTTGGGAGATGTGGATTTAAAACCTGGCTCCAGCATTGACTTAGATGCTTGACGTGCTTACTTGTCTCTGAGCCCAGAAATGTGAAATCATCCTAGAAAACCTTCAGCCACCCATGGCCAAGGCCCCAGGACTGCAGCGAATGATTCAGTGATCACATGATAAATGTTAGTCCCTCCCCATTCAGTGCTGAGTTCCTTCCTGTTGGCTTAGAACCCCAGAACAGACCCATTTCCTTAGAAGTCTCTGGAGCAGTGACTTCCAGATTTCTTTTGACTGCAACCCATAGTACAAAATGCAAGTAACATCTTCACCAACACCTTGGTCTACCCACATTCGTGATGAGTTCGTCCAATCCATTCTGTACACTCACTCTATCCAGAGTGGTCTTTTCAAAACACACGTTTTCACCATGTAAACCTTCCTGGTGACCTCCCATTGATCTCAGAATAAAAGCAAAACCCCATTAGCTTGGCTCAAAAAGCCCAGACCACAGGCTCCATGTGCCTCTCCAGCCTCATCTGTGCTCAGCCCTTCCACTCTCCAGCCTCCCTCCCACCGCAGGTGTGCACAGGCTCCTCCCTGTGCCTGAAGTGCCCCTCCACCCACAGCCCCCAACCTGGTTAACTCCTACTTATCCTTCGGATCTCAGCTCAGCTATTCCTTCTTCCTGAATTTCCCCAGCCAGGTGAAATCTACTAGTTAAGAGCACTCTGTTTCCCCTTAACACATACTTGTCACTGTTGCAATTTTACATGTGTTGGTACATTTGAGCTCTCCCACTGAACTTGATGCTCTGAAGAGCAGGAATACTCTCTGATTTTACCCAGAATTTTATCACAGTGCCTACTGCAGTATTTGACATCAAGTAAAAGCTCAGTAAATATTTGTCACACGATTGAATGAATAAATAAATTTCAAGTGACAGCTCCTGACAAATGGTAATACTTTCAGAGAATTCTCTGTTGAAAAGACTTCTAATGCCAAGGAGACTGGGCTCAGATTCAGTGTCATAGCTCACTGGCAATGGCTCCACAGCTCATGGTTGAGAGCAGTGGCCCGAGTCCTGATTGTTCACCACCATATTCTGGAATCTGATTTTCGTGAATAGGCCCAGACCCTAAGCAGTTTTTTTAGGTTGGTTAAGTGCTAGAATAGAAACCCAAAACCCATCCAAATCCTTATGGAGTACCCTGGAACTCCTCTGACCCCATCAGATTTTATGTTCCAAAGCAGAAGTATCCTCAGATTTGAGGCCACCAATCCTCCCTCCCAAGGACATCGAGGCAAAAGGATCCAATCTTTATAAAATATGCCCCTGACAGCTGCAGAAAGGCTGAGGAGGCTGCAGTTCTCAGGACTAACCAAGGTGAGGCCAACCCAGACCCTAGATGGAAACACCACCCAGAGCAAAGGATAGGACCAACCCCATGGCCCATCCACGCCTCCCTCCCCACCCCCCAGGTACCCAGGGCTGAATTGGAGGTAACAGCCCCCATTTTCATATTGACAGACTGTCTATCTGCTGCAGCCACAGAATCGGACGCGTCCATTATTTTGCTTGGGATTGGCAAAAGGGGAACCGAGGGTTGGAGGGAAAAGTCCGCTATTTCATGGTAGGATAGCATTTAGCTGGAGGGGTTTCTTCTTTCTTTCTTTTTTTTTTTTCCTTTCTTTTCTCACTGCTCCTCTCTACCACCCCACTTGGCTCAGCCTTTGGGCTTCTGTGCAGCCCTGCCAATGCCAGGCAAGTGGACTGAGAAGATGCCCTGCTGGGAACGATGGTGGCGTAGCAGTCAAGTGCTGTGTGGCCCTCCCTGCCGCCCACACTGCTCTGAGTGGCTGGCGTCGACTGCAGACCTTCCTCTCTCTCCGCAGGGCCGGAGGAGGTCACTCTCTCGGTCACTGTCCTCAGCTGGGGCTATCCTTGTAGCCAGCAGCTTCCTGAGAACAGTTTTATGGCTTCGGCAGACAACTGTCAGGCCTTTCTTTCATCCTCTGCCAACAATGTAGTTTGGAGTCTATTTTCAGGGCGAATTTAGCAAATTACACTTCGGGGGAAAAAAAATCTACCCCTCACCCACAGCAGTGCTAGGTGTCAAATGTTACCTGGCATGGGTGCAGCACTTTACAGAGCTCTCTCACTGTAGGATTTTATCTTACTCCCTCAAAACCCTGGGAAGGCGATGGTAAAACTAACCCAGTTTTCAGGCTTGGATGGTTCAGTGACCAGCCGGGAAAGGGAAGAATTAGAACAAGGACCCAGGACTAAATTGCCCCCCGTTACCCTTCACCACCTGTCTCACCTGGCTGCAATGGTCCTTCCCTGAGGAAAGTATCTCATCCCAGGGAATGAGGAGAGGTCTCATTCCGAGCCAGGGAAGTGACCCAGTGCTGGCTGTGGTGGGGCAAAAGTGTTTGCACTCTGCACAGAGGAGCAGACTGGCAGGGGTGCTTTCAACTCAACCTTGGCCTCTCCCTCCCTCTACCTGTGATGCTGTAGTCAGCCACTTGCTATATTTCTACCAGGGTTGTGTGTCCTTACTCCAAAGTGATATCTGAAAGTTCTTAGGGGAAATGCTGCCTACTCAGCAGTTCTTAGGGGTGTGCTGCCTAATTCTGTAGGACACAGCACATCATTGTCAAAGGAACATCAAGTTTTAAGGCCAGGAAGACCTAGGTTTGAATCTTGGTCCTTCTCATGTCACCTTGGGTTGCCTTCCACAGCACACAGCCCTGCGACTACAAACTGTGGTTAATATTACTTGCCCTTATCAGGTTACAATAAAGATGAGTGAGGTACAGTGATTAGTACAAGGCCTGGCAAAAAACAAACAAACAAAAAAAAATCTTAAAGAAACACTAGCTCTTATTTGCTTTTATCAGTCCTTCTCAGTCTGTTTAATTCAGCATAAGATGCTTCGGCCCTAGAGGTGCTGCCATCTTTTGCTGCACTAAAAGAGGTATAGAATTTCTCTGCCAAGATGTCATAGTCCCTCATGGACTCTACAATATAGACCACATCTGGGGTTGTATATCTGTTTTGAGTTTCAGAGATTCTAATCTATAAAGTGTCAGAGTTGCTCTCTCATTCAGATTATAAAGTCTTCGGGGCAGGATTCTTCTTCTAAATAGCTATGTATACTTACTTCACTGTCCCTAGCACAGCGCAGGGCACAGGATGGGCATTTCATAAACAGCTGCTCAGGGATTCCTGTGAGGATGGCTCTGTCCCCTCTATGGTGAAGGCTATAAAGCATCCTCAGCTGGTCAGTTTTCACCTGGGTCCAGTGACATTAGGCATATTGCTGGTGCCATCTTAGGTGGGACAGCCATTAATTACAAAATTACACAAATTCTACAGGTGCCAGGTCTAAAGCATGGCCCCAGGGGAAGAGGACTAACATTTTCTGAGAATCTTCTATAGATCAAGAACACTAAAAGTATTGTTGTTTATTACTAGTTAGCCTTCGTAGCTATCTTAGGAGATATCCTGATGTTCCAGACAAGGAAATTTTGAGACCTACATGGGTTAAGTAGCTAGTCCAAAATCATACATCTAAGAGGCAGAGCTAGCATTCAAACTAAGTTGATCTCATTTAAAAAAAAAAAAAAATGTTCTTCTAACTTCATACTGCCTCCCATGGTTCAAAAAGGCATGAGGCTTCAACGCTACAAGAAAACACAGAGAGTTGAGTTTACGCTAGTGAACTGAGCCCCTGAGGAGTGCCCAGAGACCTCAGGGAGCAGATGGGTGGAAGTGCCTGTTCCCAGGGAAGGGGTCCTTTCGTTCTGCCTCCTGCCCTTTTCTCCCCTCTGCAAAGCCCCACTGTGCTCCAGGACACTTGGCTGCAGTTGCCCTCACTCTTCGCCTGCAGAGAAGCATTTGTCTCTGGCAGATCTTGGCTGTCCAGCTCCCCACACTGCAGGCTGAAATGATTCCTCAAGAAGGTGCCCAGCTTGTGCCTTGGGACCTGTCAGGATGAAGGATTCCAGTGGGGCTGCCTCTCGCCATTTGTACACTGACTTGGTTCCCTACAATTTATTTTTATGCTCATCACCTTTTCCATAGTGTCTCTCCCTCTCCACTTTTCATTTTTCTGACAGCAATGTATTTGGCCTCTCTTGCATTCCCAAAATAATTCTGGACTAGGGCTTTTTTCTTTGCAATTGCAGAGCTGCCTGGGCTCAGCGTTCTATCCACAGAACATAACCCTGTTTACTGAGTAAGATGTTTTTTGGAGTAAGTTGTCCTAAAGGGTTAATATCCTGAGGAGGCAACAGAATGAGCATTTGCTGAAGGGATTATTTCTTAAAAAAAAAAAAAAAAAAAAAAACTTTAGACATAGGTGATGAAGGGGAGAGGGGATAGATGATGTCCTTTCAGAATATCTAAGCCAACGTGGAGCGGAAACTAAAATGCCTCTCACAGTCTTTAAAAGGTGATCAACTAAGCTCCCTCCAAAAACAGATAGATACATGATAGACAGATAGACAGATAGATATAGACATACTCGATTTTGTGCCAAGCAGTATTATAGGATTTAATTATCTATGATGGCAAAGAAAATAAATATAAGATGCATATGAATGATATAGAGATGGTATATATAAGATGACAAAAGAATAAATAAATTAATTTGGAGATAAAATATACCCAGATCTAGTCCTCATGATGAAATCTCCCACTGGTTTTGTAACAACTCGGCTAACCTTCTAGAGCTGCCACCCAGGGCAGCAGGCATTTCTTTTTCAGAAGCTTTGCTTCTGGAATCAGGAATGTCCTCCTGAGCTGCCTACCCAGTTCTCCATTAAAAAAAAATACTCTATAATGTCAGAGAGTCTCAGGACACAATATATGCATAGACTAGGCAAAAAGCACATCATTGCACATTCCACAATGCCCCCTGGTACTGGTTGACATATAAATGGAGTTTCTGCAACTAGTTCCAGTTCCCTAGTTTAAATTAAATCTCTCTTGTTCAGCATTTCTGCATATTCAAAAGTAAACAAACAAACAGAGGCTTCCCCAAGGGAAGCCACCCTCTCTGTCACCAGCCACATCAGACTAGGCCTCACCTATCTCTTTGGCTTCATTTCTCCTGGGATCCCAGGCCCCAGATCCAGTCCCGAAATGCTTCCTGCTCAAAATATTATCTTTGATCATTACACCTTCTAAAAATAATTATCGTATGGCCTGGCACTCACCCCAGTGTTCCTTTCCAGGACTTCCATTTCCATCTGAGTCCTGGCCGTCCTCCCAGTTGATTCTCAAGTCTCGTCCCATTTCAGGGTCAGCACTAGCGGGACGTTAGTGGACTGAAAACCCAATCACAATGTTACTATCCTAGCCCCACCAGCCAATACATGCACACCATGTATTGAGCACACTGTGTATCTGAGCACATTACTTGTGCCAGAAAAGATTTGGGCCTAGAGTCAGTTGAGGGGAAACAAGAATGACATATACTAGGAAATCAAGCTAGTGATTTAATTGTTTCATGGAATCATAGGTTCTCAGACTTGAAAATAGCTTTAGAGGTCATCTAGGCCAACCTCTAACCTAAGGCGAAATGCAAATTGTCCCCTTCGATATTTGGAAGATGGCCATCTGAGCTCCCCGTTGTGCAAGATGAAATTATCAGTACCCTCCCAAATACATCTAAGGATGTCCAGAAGTGTTTATGTTGTCCAAAATGTCCCTTATGCCTCTTCCAGATATCACCTCTCTGTCCTTCATCCCTGGCCAACTCATAACAGCTTCTCCTGGCTGCCCAAGCTGTTCATCCTGTTCTCTATAGAGCCAAGCGTGGACACTGGCATCCCTTTGCTTCTTTGCTTCCCAAGACATTGCTAACTAAGGACTAGCATGTGACAAACTCTACCAGGGCCAAAAGGCAGCACGTGGGGCAGGGGTTCTTCCTGACCATCTTTCTTCTTAGCATTTGCCTACTACCTTGTGCTCAGAACCTGCCCTGCTCTCCTGAATGGGATGTTCCTTCCAACATCCCCTCTCCTGGGGCCCAGGCTCCTAGCTTTAGTCTCTGGGTTTGTCAGCAGAAGCCAAAATCGGTCACCATTTTTGTCAGCTCAAATTAGGTTCACCTGTGAGTGACTGAAAACCCAAAATAAAGTAGCTTAACCAAGATCGTAGTTATTTCTTCCTCCCATAAAATTGCCTGCAAGGCTGGTCCATGATTTCAGGGAAGAAGACTCCTCCTCTCTTGCTGACCTGTTCTGCAGAGGCCTTGTTAATGACTGGATGGGGCTCCAACCATCCAGCCACATCCAAGAATTGGAATGGGGATTGCGGGGAGAAGGAACAGAGAGCACACAGAAACTATCCCATTGCATCCTGTTAGCCAAAACTTGATACCTAGAGCCCCCTCGCTGCAAGCAGGCTAGAAAAAAATGTGATCTTTATCCTGAGTAACCATGTACTTGGCTATTATTTCCATAACTAAAGAAGAGGGTGAAAGAAAATATTGAGGATAGGGGATAAACATTGTCTCTACTGAGTAAATATGTCTGTTGATTTCAATTCATTGTCAACTTCCCCCTTTCCTTTCTATGTCCTTCCCTCACAATTGCCATCTCCTTTTTTTCAATCCCATTGTTCCTATTCTCACTCATTCTTGTTCATGGATTCTCACCTAGGATTTTGACACAGCCCCCCCAACAGGCCTCCCTGCACCCCAACTCACCCCTCTACCTCTCCCCTGGGCGACCTTGCTGAGCAGAGCTGTTACCTCGGACCTCTCTGGGCCAGACCCCCTCAATGACTCTCCACTACCTGCAAAATGAAGCCCAACTGCACTGCCAGACATTCCCTACTCCAAGTTGGCTGTAGGGTTGGGCTTTATTTTGCAATTGGTGGGAATTCATTGAAGGTGTGTGGCCTGTAGAGTCGAGGGTAACAGCTCTGCTCAGCAAACATACCCAAACAAACCTTGTGTTTGCCATTGGCTTCCCCACTTCCCCTGCATCTCTGCTTGTCAAACTCCCACCCATGTTTCAAGATCCAACGTGACTGTCGTCTACTCTATGGGCATTTTCCAGTTCCAGGCTTTGTCCTAGCTCTGCCAGTCTCACCAATAAATACACACACACACACACACACACACACACACACACTCTCTCTCTCTCTCTCTCTCTCTCTCTGTCTCTCTCTCTCTCTCCATCACCTCCTTCACCTTCTCTGCTTCTGTGTTACTGTTTCGTTTCATTTTGTTTTACCTGTATCTGTATTGTAGAGATGGTCACTTTGTATCTGTGAATCCATCTATCCCCAGCACTCTGGTAACATGGACGATACCTTGTTCATCTGTCTCGCACCCAGCAACTTGGACAAAGTGCTCAGCTGACATGCATTAAACTGGTCATCGGCACCAAGAAAGTACAAATAGATGAATAAAAACCTGGAAACAATCTTTCTCAGCAACCATTCCAGAATCGTACACTTTCTCTAGCTTGAACATAAGATCTAAACGCAATTCCAGTGGAATTAAATGTACGGGTTGTTTTCTGTCTATAGCATGACTCCTTCCTGTCTGAGAACTTTCTGGAACCTAAATTGCCAGTGCAGCTGGAATCAGGCTGTCTGACAAGAGGCAGCTGTCACTTCACATTTTGCAAAATATTTCCACAAAATTGCCCCAAAATGCAAAAATCTTTCATTAGGAAAAGCTGATTCATGGAATTTATAATAGGAATCCTATATGGCTGCACAATTCAGTTGAGGAAAATAGAAAAGAATAAACAAGTACTGGTCTTTCCAGGCCATTCCTTTTGAGGCCAAGTCAGGGCATAGAGCACTATAGACACTGCATGACCAGCCTGGTTGAAGGGAATGTTGGAGATAAACTTTCCCACACAAAAGCCCTTCTCGGTCCTGAGTCTCTGCAAACATCCACAGTTCTTGCATGTTCATAGAGACATCTCCTCCCCAGACAGAGGAGTCAACGTGGAAGGTAAAGCCAAAGCACACTAGCCCTTCAGAGACCAAAAACCCTGTGACACTCTCAGAATTCCTGTGTGCTGACATATACTCAGCAAAATACTTTGTGACGGTGTCACCATAACCTCTTTGGAACACATGGCTGTGGGTCCCATTCTTCCTGCCTTCCTATGTACATTTCCTACGGAATCTTTCTCCCTCTAGTACATTCAACCTCATTCTAACAACTGGTTTCTTCCAGTTCATTTTTTTTTTCAAATAGAAATGAGGTATTGCTATGTTGCCCAGACTAGTCTCAAACTCCTAGCCTCAAGCGATCCTCCCACCTCTGCCTCCCAAAGTGCTGGCATTATAGGTGTGAGCCACTGAGCCCGGCCTCTCCAGTTGACTTTTAATGCCTAAACTCTTCACTTGAGAAAAATTCGCTTCCCTCAGGCTTCCTTTTGCTGACTCCTCACCATCTCCCTGTCCTTTACTTGTTAAGATTCTTCTGGATCAGTCATCAGAACTTAATAATTCTCCCTCCACGCTATCTGGAAAGTTGTACACATACCCACAGCTTCCATAAACACCATTTCTCACATGACTCATAGTTTTCCTTGTCAAATCCAGATGCCTCCCAGCCCCATGCCCATCAGCTCAGCTGCCTACTTATCATCTCTGTTAGACATCTCAAAGGCATCTCAAATTAACCAGGTCCAAAACCAAACTCTCATTTCCATCTCCCAATCCTTCAGACAAAAAGAAAAGACTCTTCTCCTAGTGTTTCCTAACTTCCTGAATGATACCCACCAGGTAGATAAGCAGAAACCAGAACCCATCATGGGCATCACCTTCTCCCTGGTATTTCCCATAGCCAGGCTAGCACCAAATCATATTTATTTATCTGTATATCCTTCAGCTCTTCAAACGTTTCCCATCACAGGCCTTTAATGTGATGTTCCATGGCCTAGAAAGTTCCCCTTCCCTCTCCTGGCTACCTGGTCGATGATAAGGTAAATGATAACAGGCTACAGAAGCTTTTCATAATAAACGCAAAGAAACCAGAACACCACTTCAGCATGGATTAACGACTGTGGAGATCTATCTTCCGAAATCATACTGAAAAGATCATATGTTTTTTAGGAAAACGTTTCCAAGCTCTTAATTCACTGAAAACCAATTCTTAAGAGAGGTAATTCCACACACTCACTTTTAAGCAAGTTGACTTGCTTCCATGTTTCTCCAAGTGTGATCCTGATCCCTGGGTCATCTATATTACAACGTTTATTAGAAACACAAGCCATCCCAGACCTGTAGACTCAGAAGCCTGAATCTTAACTAGCCCAGGTGATTCAGATGCAAGCTAAAATTTGAAATCAAGACCGCAGTTCTAGAGAGTAGACTGCCATGCTTTGCAACTCTCTTGAGCCAGCCTTCCCCTGTCTCCTAGCAACACTTGAACAATGACAAGTACCTGCCAAAGGCTGTTGTGAAAACCTCTTTCCTGGGAAAACAAAGGTATTTTGCTTTCTAAATTCTATAGGAATAAAAGTGCTTTAGAAAAGGATAATTTGGCCACCAAAGAAGTTGGGAGAAATAGTTTTCTCTTTGGAGCTGAGCTGAGGGTGTTTATAAGACCCTCTGGCCAGTGGGCTAGATCCAGGACTGGCCTTGGGAAGTAGGGCCAGCAGGAGGCAGAGCTTTGAAAGGTTTTGGCATCTGGGAGTTAGAGAGAGGCTTCAGCCATGGATAGCCTTGTGACTTTGAACTGCAGTACCTCCATATGGACCAAGAGGTTTAGGAGATGGACAGGGATCAGGGGAGAAATGCTTTGCTTGAAATGCGACAGAAAACCCCTATCCTGCAATAAGTTTCTATGTCTCCTGTATTTATTTCACTTTAGGTCATGATATTTTGAGCACAATCAAGTGTGGGATGCATTCATCAATAGAGCTGGAAGCACCAACCACCATAGGAGGTAAACTATTATAATAATAAAAAGATAGATACATAGACAGATAGATAGATAGACAGATAGATAGATAGTGTGGTTACTATACACCTAGAGCTCTGTGTTCACTGGCTAACATCTCTTCAACATCTATGAAAAGTAGATGAAAGTATTAGCACAACACAGAAGAAAAAACAAAACTAAAGTATGAAATGTATAGTAATTTTCCCAAGGTCATGCAGCTAGAAGAGTGGAGCTGGGATCTGGACCCAGATCTGTGCTTTCCACCAAGACTTGATAGGTAGGAGTTAAACCTATGTGGGGTATTGATGAGTCCATTCCATCCTAGTGCAAAGCCACCTCCTCCACTGGGATCCCCCAATTTTATCTTTGGCCACCAAGGAAGTTGGGAGAAATGGTTTTCTCTTTGGAGCTGAGTTAAGGGTGTTTATAAGATCCTCTGGCTAGTGGGCTAGATCCAGGACTGTCCTACCTACATGCACTTTACTTTCTGCTTCTGTAAATTTGATTCATTTAGATTCGCCATGTAAATGAGTTTTTCATCCTGTCTGCATCACCCCAAACCCACTACCACTAATCATCTTCCTGTCATTCAAGCACCTGTGAATGCTCACTAAGATGTACCAAAAGGAAGACCACAACTTCAAGTCTTCAACCAGTCCCTGAAAACATATGAGTCATTTACTGTTGTGAATAATTCATCTTTTTAAGTTTGCATATTGAATTAGCTTAAAGTATGTTCCTAGCCTGGCTTACTGAAGAATTTCAGATCTGCTGACTAGTAAACAGCAGAACAAGGTTGGCCCCTTAGTGGACAGCAATGAGATAAAATGGAGTTCCCTGGTTAGAGGCATATCAGGATCTTGCTTGAATAAATCAGCTTTGAAAGACGTTTAGAAACCACTGAAAATTTTCAGTATAGACTAAGGGTCAGCTGATGCTGAGAAATTATTACTAATTTTGTTAGACTAAAGTGGTACTGTAGTTATAGGAAAATATGTTCATTTTTACAGGCACATGTTAAGCATTTCAAATTAAAATAAAGTTATGTCTGTAATTTATTTCAAATTCTTCAGAAAAATATTGAAAAGAGATTAAGCAAAGATAGTAAAATGTTAACAATTGTTAAATCTAGGTAATAAATAAGTTGTGTTCATCTTACTAGTCTCTATTTTTCAAAAAATTCAACATGTTCATAATAAGTGGTTTTTTCAGAGAGTTTTGCTACCAAGGCAAGGCAAAGTAATCTAATCTTTATGTGCTAGGCACTTTACAAACCTTATCTTATTTTGTTGTAACACTAATAAGTAAAATATTAATTTTACTAACGTACGAAATGTACTAAAGTATGAAATGTATAGTGATTTTCCCAAGGTCATACAGCTAGAAGAGTAGCATATATCTATTTTATAGATAAGAATTACAAATCTGAAAGAAATTCATAAAATAAAAGATGGAGATTTAGGCTTTAATCAAATGAATCTCAACCTTTGGCTATCCGGTCATCTCTAGATCTAGGGGGAAATAATTTCTACACAAAAGCTGCCTTTTGTTAGGCTCCACTTCCTGGAACTAAATTTAATTATGGTGAGATGGGAAGGTTCCAAAGGCATTTTGTCCATTTTTCCTCCTGAATTGTTATGTCTCTGAGTATGTTTCCCAGGATATAATAGGAAGATTCTGATTATTTCCGCATTTCAAAGCTAAAGAGGCCTTTATATAATCAAGAAGCTCTGAGACAAGCTTCTTTCACGCAGACTTTGAACGGCTTTTCTGTTGAATCAGACACCTTTTCAGCAACTAGAAAGGGAAGAGGCACAAAGATATCTAGTCATCACTCCAGACAGTGAAATCATGAAGATCAAATACATTCAGGCTTCTATCCTCAGCTATCATTGCTTGTGTTAACTTACAGGGTGCGCCCTCTTCAGACAGTGAATGATGTAATGAGAGCCATTAAAGTTGGAGTTTTCATTCTACGTGATTGACAGCAACAGTTCTGCAGGCTAGAGACCAACAGGAAAGCCAGCCTCCCAGCCCCACCCCACCCCCTAGCAACCCAAATATTGGCCAGTTCTAATAGTATCAACACTCATAAGATGTTACGCCAGTTCCTCTGAAAATAAGGCAGGCAGATAAAAATCTAGGAACCCTGAAAACAGGAGCCAGTACATGTTGACTCACACTAAGAAGTATACCATCATTAGCAACACAAGTGGGTAACTTTAGAGCTAGAAAATTTCTTTGCAAGTTATCTTTCTCTGGAATTGGGCTTTAATTTTAATTAAGTGCATTTTTCGTCTTGAGTTCTTATCAAGGTTGACATTGTAAAAGAGTGAGTAAGCAATTATCTGGGTGGGGTGATATCCAAGGTACTGAAAAGGATTTCAGGAAATAACTTTCTTCATCCCCTCACTCATCTCTGAAATTCCTTTAAGGCATGATTCCTTTGGTTTAAGTCTTGGGCCTCTGGAAAAACAAAACATAAAGCAGAAAAGAAAAAAAAAACCTCCTGAAGTTGTTGTCAGACATTCATATTACAGCGTGAATAAGTTGCAAATAGTGAGAAAAGGTTTTAGCAGAAGGGTTACAGCAAGGAGATATTGATACCTAATTGTGATGGGTGAGGAGGGAATATAGAGGAAGACAGAAGAACAACTGAGAATGTATTCTGCATCCACTTAACTGTTTCTCGAGTCTGCTCTAGGTCTTGCAGTACCCTTCAAAGACATTCTTACACCAAGAACAAACATCTTTCCATGTTTAATAAGGACCTGAAGCTCAGGCTTTCACCTAAAGACACACAGTAAAAATAATACATACTTTTAAAGTCTGTTTTCTCCACTAGCCCAGATCCCTTTGGTATAGTAAATACGATTTTATGATACTGAACTTTGTCTTGGGCTGAATTGTGTCCCCCCCAAAATTCCTATGTTGAAGTCCTAACCCCCAGTATTTGGAAATAAGGTCTTTAAAGAGGTAACTAAGGTAAATGAAGTTATCAAGGTGGGCCCTCATGACTGATATCCTTATAACAGCAGATTAAGACACAGATACACATAGAGGGAAGGCCACGTGAAGACAAGTCCATAGGTGGTGAAGATGGCCACCTATCAGCCAAGGAGAAAGGCCTCCAAGGAAACCACGCTTGCCAACACCTTGATTCAGCTCTCTTTCAGCCTTCAGAATTATGAGAGAATACATTTCTGTTGTTTAATTCACCTTGTCTGTGGTACTTTATTATGTCAGCCCTAGCAAACTAATAAAAATTCCAAAATGCATAATGCTTTTCACCTTGAATTGTTATTATTTTTAACTAAGAATAATAGTATGTGTTTATTCATATGGGGCACTTAGTCCTGCCCCACTGTGTTGTTCAAGAAGCCCCTCTGGGGCATTAGTCATCAGAATTTCTCAAAAGCTAGTCAAATGAAATGCAAAGAAACCAGACTAAAGTCATCAAAAGAATGTATTGCAGCCAGTTGCCCATAGAATTTGGCCAATATGAACTGTTTCTCAGAAAAAAAAAAAAAAATCCAGGTATCATTCAAGAGTTTTCAGGCCAGATGGTCACCCAAGTTTCTTTTGATGCTGTTTTACTTCTAGAGACATCCAGGTCACTCTTTCTTGTCCACATTTTGCATTTTGTGTCCTCTACATAACATTCAGAGGCCAGCAAGAATTTCTATTGATGATGGTTTCTCATGCACTGCTTGTGGGAAAGTATAATCAAATGGTGCAGCTCCTTTGGAAAACTGACTAGTGGCTCCTCAAAGGTTTAAACATAAAGTCACCAGATGACCTAGATATTCCACACCTAGATACAGGGCCAAGAGAAATGAAAGTGTATGTGCACACAAAAATTTGCATACAATTATTCATAGCAGCATCATTCATAAAAGCCAGAAGTGTGAACAACCCCAATGCCCATCAACTGATAACTTGTTAAACAAAATGTGATCTATCCATGCAATGGAATATTACTCAGTGATAGAAAGGAATGAAGTTCTGATGCATGCTACAACATGGATGAACTCTGAAAACGTTATACCAAGTGAAAGAAGCCTGACAGAAAATGCCACATATAGTATGATTCCATTTACGTAAAATGTCTAGAATAGATCAATCTATAGAGACAGAAAGTAGATGAGTGGCTGCCAGGAACTGGGGGTGAGAGGGATTAGAAGATGACTGCTAATGGGTAGAGGATTTCCTTTTGGAGTGATGAAATGTTCCCAAATCAATTGTGATGGTTGCATAACTCTTTAAGTATGTTAAAATCTACTGAACCATATTCTTTAAATGGGCCAGATGTTATGTGACTTACATCTCCAGAAAGCTATTCTACTGTATATTTACATATGCTTTCTCATCTCCCATTTTCCTTTGCCTGTACTCTTCTTCCCAATCCCAGTGTATACACCACAGGTTTCCCTTTAACAGAAGTCATAAAAAGAGGAACTCAGGATAGGGATCACAGTAGACAGGTATTAAGGCCTTTTGCAAATCTCAAGAATTTAAAATGTCTATTGGTCACCTACTGTAATACTTTCCCATTGCTGTAATAATAAATCACTGCAAACCAGGTGGCATAAAATGATGCAGATTTATTATTTCACAGTTCTAGAGATCAGAAGTCTGAACTGGATTTCATGGGGCTAAAATTGAGGTGTCAGCAGGGCTACGTTCCTTCTGGAGGCTCTACGGGGAATCTGCTCCCTGGCCTTTTCCAGCTTCCAGATGTTGCCCCCATCCTTGACTCATGGTTCCTTCCTCCATCCTCAAATCTTTTTTAAACTCTTTTAAGAACCTATGTAATTGTATTGAACCCACCCAGATAATCCAGGATAATCTCCTCATCTCAAATCTTTAATATAATCATATATGCAAAGTCCTTTTGCCCTGTGAGACCACATGTTCACAGGTTCCAGGGATTAGAACATGCAAATGTTTCGGAAGTGTTATTCTGTCTTCCATCCTTCCAGACAAAGCCTTCCTTCCAGACAAAACCATTCTGCCTTCCTTCCAGACAGAACCATCAGTTCACAGACGTGATACAATTAAAAAAAAAACCAGAGACTGAAATGGGAAACATCCAAAATGACACAGCAGATTAGAGATGAGAGTAGAGGTGCACCTATGTGCCTGAAGATGCAAGAAAGCATCAGCAGAAAACACAGTGGTGCTGAAGGAAGAGCAGAGGCATGATGAAAGGGTGAACTCTTAGGGGAGCTAAGAAAGGACGAGATCAAAAGTGCAGGGACAAGCCTTAATGCCAGGTGAAAGGAACAACTTAGCAAATTAGCACACAATCCCACAATAAAATTTGATACAGTCATTAAAGCAAGGTTCTCGAAAAATAGTTAATAGCATGGAAAATACTCTCTGTATAATATTAATTTTTAAGTGCCACTCAAATTAGTGTACAATAGAATCATAATTTTATTATTTTAAAAAATGTGCCTAGAAAAAAAAATAAGACCTCAAAATGTTAACAGCACTTTCTCTGTGTGGTGGGATTATGAGTGATATTATTTTCTTCTTTTACAGCTCACATTTTCCAAATTTTCTGCAATAAATATGTATTACTTTTACAATCAGGAAGATAATTCCAGAGTACAGGTGGAAGAGTTGGCACTTAGGAAGAAAACTATCTTTTTATCTCAGACAAAAGAGAAGAATGAACAAAAGTGCGTAGAAACAAACACTTGGAAAAAGAAAGGAAAGTAGGGTCAGTGAGGAAACTCATGACAGACAAATGTCTCAGTCAAATCAGGAAGTCAATATTCCTTAGAAAGCATTTCTGCACAGAGGCAATTTTCCCCTTGAGTAAAGAAGACACTTTTGATTTTTGTTCATTTTAGAATTTTAGCACCTTTTAAATGAGAAATGTCAGGAAGAAACATGGTGAAATTAATCTGCAGTCCAACTGTTCTCCAAACTTAACAAAAATCATTAAGAGCCATGAGTCTCTGCAGGCACCTGCTAACTTTAGTAAAGCAAAGTAGGGCAGCCCTCTTCACTTACTGGCAATGATTCCTGGCTACCATCACGTCAGCTGCCACTCATCTGCCATCCATTGATATTGCATTTGCCCTGCAAACTAAGTAATCAGCAATAACTAATAGTCCATGGCCAGCCAATGGCCAAATTAGCCTCGGCTCTCTCATCTGAAAAAGGAAGACATGCTTTCAACATCTGAGGAGAAGGTAGCAATATTCAAACGATTTGAGCATAGGAAATAGGGCCATGCTTCGCAGCTATCCCCAATGAATTCAACAGTCTATCTCTGACACCCATCCTTGACTCATGGTCAAAGGTTTCTGGCTAGAGCCTAATGGTTTTCTCTGTTCTCAACATCCTAACTTTCCATTAAAATGGTCTCTTAAGAGAACTGTAGATTCAATGCCCTCATTTTACAGAGAAGAAAACTGGGCCAGGCGTGGTGGCTCACACCTGTAATCCCAACATGTTGGGAGGCCAAGGTGGGCAGATCACGAGGTCAGGAGTTTGAGACCAGCCTGATCAACATGGTGAAACCTCATCTCTACTAAAAATACAAAAATTAGCTGGGTGTGCACACCTGTATATCCCAGCTATTCAGGAGGCTAAGGCAGGAGAATTGCTTGAACCAAGGCGGCAGAGGTTGCAGTGAGCCGAGATCATGCCATTGCACTGCAGCCTGGGGGAACAGACCAAGACTCTGTCTCAAAAAAAAAAAAAAAGAAAGAAAGAAAGAAAACTGAAGCCCAGAGAAATTAATTGACTTCCCCAAAGTCTCATAGCTCGTTGACAGTAGAGTTGAGAAGAGAAACCAGGTTTGCCGACATCAGGCACCTCTTCACTCTCCCTCACCAACCCCCCCATCCACGCTTGGTAGAAATGAGTACCAGAATGGTGGGATGGGTGGCACCACACATTGTCCGGTACAACTGATGAAGATATGTTCACAAGAGAAGCAGAACCAAAGAAGAGGTGATAGCCACAGGATTCTTAGTCCCCATATTTATAGTAAAACCTCTTGTATACATTTACCTAAATACTTTCTTTTATTTACTTATTTATTTTTTTGAGACAGGGTCACTCAACATATCACCCACGCTGGAGTGCAGTAGCATGATCTCGGCTCACTGCAACCTCTGCCTCCTGGGCTCGAGCAATTCTCCTGACTCAGCCTCCCAAATAGCTAGAATTATAGGCGCCCACCATCACACCCAACTAATTTTTGGTTTTGGAGGGTTGTTTTTTTTTTTTGTTTTGTTTTGTTTTTTGTGGAGATGGAATTTCATCACATTGGCCAGGCTGGTCTCAAACTTCTGACCTCAAGTGATCCACCCACCTCAGCCTCCCAAAGTGATGGGATTACAGGTGTGAGCCACTGGGCCCAGCCTGCCTAAATACTTTCTAAAACCCACTTTTACTTTGAGCCTATACCATCTCAAGATTTATCAAATGCTATATATTTACCACCAATTTTACAAAATGACACAGTATCATTTTGTATTTTTAGTAGTGACCTGATATCCTCATCTACCTAGAGTATAAGCTAAAAAACAAAAAGGTCCCGTCCCAGAACAACCAATAGCAATGGACTGCAGCCAGCCCATACTCAGATGCTCAGATACTGGGGTCATAGCTGAGACTGCATTTGGAACAAATATGAGGGAAGAGACTGAAGGCCTACAAATGTAGACACGAGGGCTCAGAAGGCAGAGTTGCAGTGTTAGGTAAGCAGAGTATCAAATGAAGGATGTTGTAATGAAATTAGGTAAAGACATGACTTCTTAGTGGAATCTCAGTTTCCTTTACAGCAAAATAGGGATAAATACTTCTTTCCTTGCAAATTGCTTTTAAAATAAAAAAGAGATTAAACACATAAAGCACTTAGCAAAATAATATATTAATTATTCAATAAAGGATAACTACTATTATAATTAGTGAGAGTAATATTTAATTGTGACATTAAGAAGGCAGAGAAACTGTTAATTTTGTTTAATTTCCTATGACTTTATTCCTTCCAGAGGAAACTTTTAGTTACAAGCACATAAGTAAATAAAATCAAACTCAACTGGAATGGCATTCCTGAGGATGGAGATAGATTTTTTGTTGTTGTTGACCCATTTAAACTTGAACATCAAGTGATAATCAGTGTTCAGTCAGAAAGTCCCAGGTTAGCAAATCTGAACACACCTTCTGTCTCCTGCTCTCCTTCTTCTGCAGACAGAAGGAAGAGGGTTTTACAGAGGCATTTGATTTGCATATTGCCCCAGTCCATACAGAAGATAGGGAGGTACAGGTACCACTACTCCACTAGCAAGATGCTTTTCTAAATGGCACCAAAGAGGCCCAAGGAGAAAAGTGATTGACTTGTTCTTTGGGAGTTGATTAGTATAATCAGGCTCACAATATAAAAGACAATGATGTTCCTGAAGCCCTTTCTAGGCCAAATGTATTATTATGCAAAACAGAAACTTCACAAAGCCAGCTTCGGGGAGTCTAAGAGGCTTCCTCAGCAAGACAGTGCCTGCAGACTCACTGCAGCAAAACTCTGCATTGCACCTTTCAGCACAGACATGGAAAGGTCTTTGGAGAACTGCCTATTTTTCACAGCCAGAGACAGTAATGCTACTGGAAATTCAAAGACTACTTAAGTCTGTGGTAGATGATAAAATGGAGGCTAGAATTAAGATATTTCTTATAAAATATGGACCAAAATATCCTGAAATATTTTGTTACGGATTAACAATCAATTGTTAATCTCCCCAACCTTCACTTCTAGCCTTTAGCATGATGGTCATAGAACCAAAGTGACAAAGTTGTCAAAACAGCACATGCCGTGTGCTGAAAACCACGACAGGAATTATCTCACTTAATTTTCACTAAAACCTTGCCAGGTAGGAACTATTATAACCATTTTAAAATTAGGAAACAGAGGCTCAAAGAGTAATTTGTCCAAGGCCCACAACTAACAGCTAGTAAAACTAGGATTTGAACCCAGGCGTGTCAAGCTCACAGTTTCTCACAGTGCTAACCACATCTAGCCACGGCATCACTGTTGGTTTACCCAAACCCACCAGCACTCACCGCACACAAGCTGTGTACTAGGCATTGTGTAAGGAGCTCTGCAAACATAGATGGGAGAAAGATGGATTTTTCCAAGGCTTCTCTCGCGGTGAATAGATGAAAATTGATTTCCTATTGATAAAATGTTGTGTTTTGTGTTCTATTTTTTAATTTGGACCTCCTTCCCTTTTATGCTGCTGTTTGATGCCCTTTTGCCTGTGTGTGCAGAATGGAAACTAGGATTGTTCGTGCTGCTGTTGCCCCACCCCTTCCCATTTTGAGGACCCTGAATTCTGGCTCAACTTTTCTAATCCTCTATTTCCCATCATGCCCTCAGGAGCTACCAGGCACCTCCTGCACCCTGAATGCCCCAGAACCATTCTTCACAGGTTGTCTGTGGACATCATCACCCTTTCACCTTTAGATTCTGGCTCAAAGAAATTGTGGGAGATGAGTCACCTAACTCTGTGACTCATACCTGGGCTCAATAAAGGTTTTTTATGGGTTGGAAAAAAAGAGGCATGTGTATAGATAAGACTAGAAGGAAAACTTTTAATGAAAATAATTCTGCAAAAGTAGTGAGATTAGAGATCTCTGTGTGTGGTTGGAAATTTTATTTAATGCGTAAATGACTATAAAATAAAAATGGATAAATGGCTATAAAATAAAAATTCATCATTGCTAACTTTATTCTGATCAAGATCGGGGTAGAATTTTTTGAGACAAAGTTCAAAATCTTTCTGCCTCTAGATTTCTTTTCCAAGGTCCAGTTTCCTCCACTTTGCTACTTTCTTTCTCTTGCAATCCCTTTCTTTCCTCATAGTTGAGGTCATCCCTGGAGAACGGAAGAGAGCTGTGAGGTGGGATTATTAGGGATATTCTTGCTATTCACTCTTCCTGGAATGCTTTTCCTCCCACTACCTTGAGGTATTTGCCCAAATGTCAACTTCTCAGTCAGGTCTTCCTTGACCACCCCATTAAAATTTACAAACCACCTCTCAACCCCTAGTACTTTCTATCACCTTCTCAGCTTGATGTTTCTTCATAGCTTTCCTTGTGAAAGCCAAGATTTTTCTGTTTTATCTACTACTCTTCCCCAATACCTAGAACAGTTCCTGAAACATTCTTAGGTTTATTCAATGTGTTCTTCAACTCTTTTAAATTCTTACTGATATTTGTCTGATTGTTCTATCAATTACTGACAGATGTGTAGTAAAATCATCCACTATGATTGTCAATTTCTCTACTTATTTCTGAAGTTTTGATAATTTTTACTTTATGTATTTTGGGATTATCTTACTTGGGGTAAAGAAATTTAGAAGTGATTTATAACCTGAGAAATTGTCCTTTGTCATTGTCTGTAGACTGTTTACTTCTAATAGTGCTTTTTTTCTCCTGTCTCCTCCCCTCTTTTCAGTCTTGCCATCCTGTTGGCTCACCACACTGGATAGATTCTCCTAATAATATTCAATTTATTAATTTTCTTTTCAACTATATCTAATTTTCTGTTAATTCCATCTGGATTCTTTACTTTGCTTACTGTGCATTCTAGTTCTAGGATTTCTATTTGATACTCTTTTTAAGTCTATTCTGCCACTTTTTAAAATTTCTGTGTTTTGCTAAATTTTCAAGTATTTATTTCTTGGAGAGAGCAAACAGTTGTTTTATAGTCTTTGTCTGATAATTCCAATACCTATATCACTTATGTACCTACACTGTCTTTGTTTCTGTTGGTTGGTTCTTATTCATCGTGTCTTACTGCATTATCTTTGATGGTATAGTACCTATTTATTTAAAAGAAAATTATTTGCTGAAATAATATGAGACCTAACATAGTGTTATTTTCTTGGGACATTTTTGTTGGCTTCTGCCAAGCACCAGAGACATTAGCAGTAAAAGACCACTTTAATCTAGACTGAAGGCCTTTGGATTTCTGGGACACATATGACACAAAGAAACTGGGCTCTTGTGCAAGGAAATAAACTCCTGGTTTATCTACACTTCAAAAGTACAGCCCCTTGGGGCCACAGCATAAAGCAGAGGTGATTCACCAGGGTCCACCAATTAGCACTTTTTCTGTTACTGTTGGGAGCCACCAGAAAGTACAAATCAGTCTCTTTGCTCTTCTTTGAACTGAAAAGTACCCCAGGACAAAAGCGGCTTAGTGTTACTCATCTCTCTGGGTTATAGCCTGATATGTCTCACTATCTTGCCAGCTCTTTGATGATTCTAAGGAGAGGTGTTGTTTTTTATTTTTTTCCCCAGCTTTTTAGCTGCCTTTAGAGCAGTGGCTGGCCCAGATTGCCTCATCTGTTATTACCAGAGCTGGAAGGTTTCTAGATTGCCCAGATCCATGGAGTTTGTTTATATGAGAAAGCAAGATAAACATCTAACTTAAGCCATACTGTTACTTTAGGTTTTCTGTCACCTGCAGCCAAATCTAATTTTAACTGCAGCATTCTTACCACACCAAACAGGGGAAATGTATTCTAGCTCCTTATTCATATTCCCTCTCTCACTTTCTTTGTTTGACTATCTCCATATCCCAATAGCCACCAGCAATCAGATGCCCCAGTGGTTTTATAAGTAGCTCTCATGCAACATTTACCCATGATTTTGGAGGAGGCAAAAAGGAGGAAGAAGAACATCCCTTATCACAAACACTGCGTTCCTATAAAAGATAGCCTTTTCCCCTCTCTTCAGTCCTCCTCTTTAGGTACAGTCCTCTGAAGACTGGCCTCAGCAACTCGCAATGGCACTCTGAACCTAGAATATATGTTCTTTGCACCTTCTTTTCTCAGCTTTGAACTTCAATCACAATTCTAAAAGGAAAAAATTACACTCTGTAGTGTAGCTAATGCTATCCTGCTACACTCCAAGACATAGGTAATATATTCTCAATGAACAATAAAAATATACATGAAGATATAACAGTTTTGAAGGGCAGTCATACATACTTTTTTCATGTATTATTTTAAAGTTGTCATTATTAGCATTAGCCATCTTCATTCTTTAATCTGTTTTTTACTTTAATGTTTCTACCCATCCCAAAAAAAAATAATTGCTTTTAGATGTTTTGAAATTACTTTGTTTTTCAAATATTTGCTCATGTCATAAAATTAACTTTTCGTCTTCTAATGGCAGCAAAGCTTACAATGGTCTTAATTGGATCTCCCAGTTTCTGGCAGCCTTGCCATGCTCATGAACTTATTCTCCTCCCTTAATCTTTTAGCTAGAGGGCAACTCATAGGGAGTCTTAGCACGCCTAATTTGGGGAAAAGGAAGAAGGGAAGTAAAAGGGAAAACTCCAAATTGATACAGAGAATTAAGGGAAATGGTGTTTAGGTTTTTTTTTAAGTTTTATTCAAATAACAAATGGCTGCCCTTTATGGAGTCATTCTTTGATTTGTTAACTCAATAGATGCATCATTTTCTCAGACTGAGGATAGTAATTGGGGGTGGAGTGGGGGACGAATCCAATGGAGAAGGCAGTGGATCCTGAGAATCAGTGGTTGGGAGGAGTCAGAGGAGAAAAGGCCAGAGTGGGAATAACACATAAAGTTAAGGCTGGAGATGACACAACAAAATACTGTCATCTACCCTATTTGTCCCAGTTCACCTGTCTCCCATTATCTCACAGCAACACTTTTACCAGATCCTTAAAACCCCAACCAAAACCCCATCCTTAAAACCCAATCCACTCTCTGGAGGATCTCATATCCTACATGACAACAAAAACAGAGATTATCAGATAGTAATGCCTCCAACTCCTGGTCTCCCCACTACAGATTCATCTGCTCTAGGCGGACCCTTGCTCCCTCCTTTATGTCATAGGGGAAGCTTCTTTTTCCCTGTCTGGGGAAGGAGATAAGGAAGCTGTGCTCTAAATCCATGCGCTTTCTCCTCTCCGCTTTGCCACCATCTCAGGATTGTATATTTAAAAGTGCTCAAGGCTCTACCCTCTTTAACAAGAAAAGCCTCTCTTCCTATAAATTCTTTTTATACATTTAATATAAGTCCCCTTTATCTACCACCACACCTCTGTGTTTTCTTTTATTGTCCAACACCCACTTCTCTTCTCCTTCCATGCTCCCTCCCTGGGCTGTTTGCTTCTACTGCACCAATGTTCACTTACAGCCATGGTCTGATGTGTGTGCACCCCCAAACCCATGTGTCAAAGGTGAGTCACTAATGTGATGTATTTGGAGGTGGAGATTTTGGGGGGTGATTAGGTCATGAGGGTGGAGCCACCCATGAATGGGATTAGTGCCCCTATAAAAGAGGCCTGAGAGAGCTGCCTTGTCTCTTCTACCACATGAGGACACAGGAGCAGGAGCCATCTGTGAACCAGAAGGTGGGCCCTCACCAGACACCAGATCTGCTGACACCTTGATCTTGGGCTTTCCAGCCACCAGAACTGTGAGAAATAAATTTCTGTTGTTTATAAACTACCCAGTTTATGGTATTTTGTTAAGTCACTCAAACAGACAAAGACATTTACACATAAATGACTCTGCCCTGTGCTTGAGACTCAAACATCCCACCACTTACTGATCATCTCCTTTTGCATTTCTCAGAGATACTTTAAACTCAAAATGTCCTACAGGATATTTTTCACCACTCTCTAAATCTAGATCTCCTTCTTTTCCTTTTCTCAGTAAATGGTCCCCAAATTTATCCAGTCATATAAAGCAGAAACTGAGGTTCTTTCTTGTTACCTATTTCTCCTTCGACCCCATATCTGATCCGTCTCTATATCCTATCGTCTAACCATCTAGACATCCCTCAATTCTGTCACTGTTTATCTCCTGTGCCACCACCCACTAACTGCTGACTGATCTGCCTGCATGTTGCTTGCCCCATCCAATCTATTCTCTGCAGTAGACAGCAAGATCTTTATAAAAATGCAAATCTGAATCTGTCACTCCCTTGCTAAAAATGCTTCAGTGACTTCCCAATGATCCTAGGGAGAAGCACCCAAAATCCTTAAAATAGCGTAGTAACAGAGATCCTATTTTGAAACATAGACACACCCCACACACTTTTCTCTTATGCCAATCCAAAAAAGTAAATGCATCCCCTAGGTGGCCAGAGCCATCCGTCTGCTCTGGGAAAGATGAAAACTGTAAAGGAAAAATGCAAAGAAGCTGGGAGGAAGAGTTCATATTCCCATTTTTTACTTTAAAATGGAATTTTGCAGCAAACCAACAGCTATGCAAGAAAAGGTTTCCTGAATTCCTTTATCCTCTCTTTTAACTTAATCTAGAATCAAATCTGGCTGCCCAGATCATGGGTTCCCCACAGAACACAGAAGGTCCCCCTTGCTGTTCTATAGTAGCAATCAAAACATGTAGTTTATACTTCTCATCCTGCACATATTCCCATATACAGCAAGCTCCTAACTGAGAGCCCACAACCTACCAAGACTTATAGGAGCAGAAGTCAGAAGACTTTACTCCACACACTTCAGGTGGACACATGGACAAAGTCATCTGAGAACATGACAAAAATACAGCAAGAGCTGAGACAAGATCAGATCATCCTGGGGGCAGATGCTGGGCTCTGACTAATTTGAGAGAGAAAAGGAAAAAAAAAAAAAAACAACCCAGCTACAAGATGCACAAGTAGCAGACCACAGCCACCAACATCAGCAGAGCAACTAGAGGCCAGGAAGACAAGGACACTTCTGAAGAGACTGAAAAAAGCAGAAGATAGTCCAGGTCACTGCAAGGCTCCAAGGTCTCCTTTGTCATTTCCGTTACAAGCACCAAGTAAGCCAAAATCCAGCCCACTCTTCAAAACCATCTTGAGGAATTGGAGGCCAGGGTTGCTGCATCTGAGTATGTTTACTCACAAGATTACAGATGCTCCTCAACTTACAATGGGATTACATCCTGATAAATGTCTCATAAGCTGAAAATATCTCATAAGTCAAAACTGCATTTACTACAACCTAACCCACTGAACACTGTAACCTATCTTAAAACATGATCAGGACATTTCCATCAGCCTACATTTGGGCAAAACCACCTAACATGAAGCCTATTTTGCAATAAAGTATTGAATAGCTGACATAATTTATTGAATACTGTACATTACATAGAATTTGTGACAGTTTCACACCATCATTTTGTCGAAAATTTTTAAGTCGAGCCACCGTAACTCAGGGACCGTCTGTATTTATATTTTTACTTCACACTAAGCTTTGAAACTGAAATTTTTGCTCTTCAGCAGATGGGGTTTCTGGGAAAGACCAAATTAGTTACAGAGCACCAGCTCCCAAAAAAAAAAAAGAGGCGAGAGGAGGAAGGCAACATGGGGCAGAGGAAGGAGAGAAACAGGAAGAAACCATTATTGCATTATTACTCCCTCATCTGAACTGCGCTGCGAGTCAGCTGGGGCCTCCACCACGGTGTCCTGGAAGCCATGCTTGATCTGCCCATTTCTGGACTCTCCAGCCACACTGGCCCCCTTTCCCTTTCTCAGACCTGCTGTGGTTCCTGCCACTTCACGATAATTTCCGAACAGTCTATTTCCTCTGCCTGGAATGCTCCCAACCCCACCCTGCCCAGCTAGCTCCATTCTTTGGCGCCTGCATCACTTTCCCAAGGAAGCCATTCCTGGACTTCCCTGACCCCTGCCTCGCATATTCACTGGCCCAGAGTCCCCTACGATATGGTCTCATCGCCCCCGGCACTGCTGCCTCCCAGGACTCTTCCCCATTGGTTACTACAGTCCTGCTGGATTGTTCAGTTAATTTTGCCTCTCTTGAAGACCACAAGCCATGATAGCAATGCCTTGCTCACCATTGCACCTCCATTGTCTAAAAACCATAAGCATGTCAATTCATTTTTGTGGAGTAAATAAGTGCACAAATAAATTAACATTCAAATTTGTTCAAAAACAAAGGAGTTTACTTGTGAGAAGCGGCTGCTCATTCTGGAGGATTTGGGTGCAGTGAGATGACAGTGATGACCATTGGAGATGCTTTCGAAGTGATGCCTGCACTAGACAAATGGCTGGAGTGTGTACCCTTTAAGGACTCATCCATCTCAGAAGTCATGTGTGTTTCTGTATGTGTAAATGCACAGAGAGACTGGAAGGATATGCATTCAGCTTCCTTTCAGGCTGTGAAGGTCCCTGCAATCAGAAGAGCTTTCTTCAGGAAAGGATGAAGGGAACAAGCAACTGTCTGTGACTGGTGGTTTTCAAGTCTGGTCATCTCAAGGTGGAGCGACACCATAATGGGACGGGTGGAGCACCAGTGAGGAAGCTCTCATAGACCTGAGCCAACTGAATTAATTAAGGCCAAGAGCAGTAAAGGGACCCAGAGGGCAAACTCTGAGAGGCAGTCATACCCAGCACCCTCTCCCTAAACTGAATTACTCATTCCCACAGAAGTGTGCGTCTGCTTGCCTTTAATCTATTCTGACCATAAGCCATTTTGAGGTGGACATCCCAATCCTAACAATGGCTACCATGTTCCACATAGAGTAGATGCTTCACATACATCCAATAAATAAAAATGAGCGAACCAACCTTTATCACTGGGGATTTGTTGTTTCCCCACTGGTTGCTCCTGCTGCTCAAGGGTGTGTGTGTATGTGTGTGTGTGTGTGTGTGTGTGTGTGTGTGTACATATGTGAATGGAATACCCATGCATGGGGGGTGAAATACAGAATTGAGGCACCAATAAGTATCCAATATGAATGTTTTTAAAGTCAGTATTAGCAGCAAAGAAGGTACTGCACATACTATGTGCAGGGGAAAACCTTCTCACCAGACCACAGCCCACCACCCAAGCCCCACTGCCTAAATCTGTATTTGAAAAGCTAATTAAATATTTTTTTGAGGGAGGGTCTTGAAATACTTTGCCTTTGAAAGCTCTTTGTTAAAATGAAAATGGCTTTGGAAGAGGGAATGGTTTAAACTTCTATCACTTTGAATTTTAGAGGGGATTATGATGAATATTTAAGAAGAGCCTGGAAAATCAGACCCCAGATTATGAGTGAGGAAAGGTGGGGCAAGAGGACAAGAAAACCCAACAGAGAGAGCTGCGTCAAAAGGAGCTTTGTCACCTGTAAATATCATTTCCACAAATTTGCTTGGGGAGGCCCAAGGTTTAACTGCCTCTCCTCAAAGGAATGCTCTGCAGATCTCTAAGACAAATGGACAAGCTTAGGTTAGATTCGATGAGAAGAAAAGGTGCTACTCTCATGCAAGGTTTTTGTGATTAAAGGCAACAAGCAGCTTCTTGGAGCTCTGTAGCAACAAGACTTTTGCAGCCTGGCCATTCATCCCCTGGTTGCTAGAATGAGGAGCAGCAGCAGATCAAGCCACATAGACAGTGGTGGGATGAGGTCTTAATGCCTACTCCAGAGAGCTCAGGATCCAGTAGGAGCATCCAGGGAAGTGGGTGTGGAGAAAGATGTGAAGGATGGAGAGTGGGAAACAATGAGAAGAGAAAGAGGAGGGCGGGTTAAGCATCTGGAAAATTACTGCAGTCTCATGGCTTTGGCTGCTTCAAAGCCTGGATGAGTCATCAGCTGGTTGCCTAGGCAATGACTATTTTCCTCCTGCTGCTGATCAATTTCATCTGCACAAATGTCCCATGAAACTGTGAGCTGTGAAGATAATATACCCGAGTCACAGAAAGTCTTATCAGATGAGGTCTGCATTTCAAGTGTTCTGAAAAAGACCTTATATATACCAAACCATCCACCTTCCCATCCCACCCCAGGCCACACACACACACACACACACACACACCCCTACCCTATGGGCAGTGATGGGCCAGGACAGGGGTACATGCAGGAGGAGATCGTCACCTCTGCCTTATCCCGCTTATGATCCTAGGATCTTAACTGACCAAGCTCACTGCCTCCAAATAGAGACAGAGAGGATATGTGGTCATTCTCTCATGTCTTAAAACATGCTTGTATTTTTTTAAAAATGCAGGCACAGAGTGTGACAGCCAAGTGCAATGCCCTTTAAGCTGTGACCTGCACTCTGTCCTCCTGGGTTCAGAACAGGGCAGAGTGGCTACTGTCTCCACCCTTCGTCCTCCCAGAGACAATGCTGTGCCTTTCCCCTACCTTACTTTTCTTCCTAGCTCTAGTTACTACATACTACATACTAAATATGTACTTTTTTGTATCTTCCCTACTAGAGCATCTGCTTCTTTAGCAGAGGAATTTTATTTATCTTACTCACCACTGCATCCTTATCTCCTAGCCTAGCTCATCCTACACACTGAGTGCTCAGTAAAAGTTTGTTGAATGAATGAAAGAAAATGTTCTTGGATCATCTCCAAGACAACACTAAAAAATGTTTAAGAAATATGACCAAACTCTTTCCAAGGTGACAACACCTACACTATGTCTAATCTGGAAATTGTCACAATTTTTGTGATTTCCCTCCTTCTACCTCCCCTATGTAGGACATAAAGAACTTTGGAAAGGTCTTGTGCAAAAAAATAAACCCAAGTGTCACATACATGAAGTCAGCCCATAGCGCAAAGCTGGAAGAGGTGTCACGTCCATTTATATGTTGCTAATATTCACTAAGAGTTTACAACATGGCAAGCACATTACATATATTTTCTTATTTCATTTTCACAGCAACCCAGGTAGTAAATATTTGATAATTCCCATTGTTCAGGTGATAAAACTGAGACTAAAAGAGGTTAAGTAATATGCTCATGATATGCATGTTATGTGTGGTAGCATCAGGATTCAACCTCAGGTCTGAGCTCTTAGCCACCATTCCATATTGGCTCTCTGTTTGCCACACCCTTCTGCTTATCAGGATAGCCCTGTTGGTGGCATTTCCAACACACTTTCCTCCTTCAAGCAGCCCAGAATCTCTATTTTTTCCTGGAGTGGTTTGTATTTGTACTAAGCTTTCTTGCTTTCCACGTGTTTTCATATACATTCTATAATTTGCTCTTCAAAACAACGTGTTTTGATAAGCAGGACAGATAACATAATCTGCACATTTCAGACATAGAAAATAAGAAACAAAAAGGTTAAGTGCCTTGCCTGAAACCATTCATTAGTCAGAGCTAGGACTTGCACACTGGTGCTCAGATGCTACCACTCCTCCTGCCCAGATGCTCTCTAGAGAAGAGCATCCCGGCTGCTCACAGTATGAATGGCCCCATGCCTTGAACCACACCCTAAGTTAGCTCTGGGCCCCCACCCCTTCTCAGAGCAGTCCCTGGGAAGCCTCAAGTTGGCAAATCACTGATCTGCATTGTCAACTAATTGTAGGCAGATCCTGCCCTTGGGAACCTCGGGAATCTTTTCCCAGAATCTTCAATAAGAGGAAAACCTTCCAAGATTTCAGAGACAACTTGTATATCTAAGAAAGAGTCCAAATGTTACACTTAATTCAGAAGATGGTGACAAATATTTAGACCTATTTTACTCTCACTCTCCTTGCCCTGATCCCCTCAGTCTCCATCCACTCTCCACCTACCCCTTTCCACTCCACAAAGAAATAACATTAGATCATATTCCATAGAATGAAGAGGCTCTAAATTATAGCTTTACGAACATGATTCTGAGAAACCAGTTTATGAAAGATCCTTATCAGCTATTCAGGCTAAGTGGGGATGAGTAATTGGAAGAAACAGGATTATAAATTTTAATCTACTCCTTTTTAGAAACTCTTGTGAGATGTCACGGCTGACTAGCAACCAACAAGCATATAAACTGAGCATAGTGATGATCACCGAAAATGAAGAATTTTGCCTTACATGGTTTCTGTGAAATAGTCCACTTGCCTGCCTGAGCCATTCTTTTTCTTTAGCTTGTCTTCATTTCCCCATGACCCCTGGGACAATCTTCATGCCCACATGAAAGCTATATTTGTCCTTCTGTGCCTGAGCCCATGTGTTTTGCACATGTATCTGCTTGTTTGCATTTGTAGGAGCTGGGCTGAGTGAGGACCTACCAAGTTGCAGGCACTATGATAGGAGTTTTCCATACATAAACTCACTACGCCTCCAGTGGACCTATGATGTGGGTGTGATTGCTAGTATTGTTCTCCTTTTACAGGTGAAGACACTGCTCAAAGAAGTTAGAAGATTTGCCTAAGAACACATAACAACTACTAAAAGTTATCCTAGTGATATACCTAGAATAGTAACTGGGTATCAGCACTAAAATACATCCACACATTCTTTCAACACTGATTTTTTCAATGAATCTGATTGAGTGCTAACATTAAGCAACCAGGGAGAGAAAACTATGTGGAATCTTTAATGACTTTCTCTTTCTCCACTTAAGAGATCCATAATGACAATGTTCATCTTAATTTCATTTTGGCTAAATGTATTTCATGTAATTTATACATGGTTTATAGATTAGCCCCTCATTATGTTATGGGACAAAATTATTTACAAAACAAGTCAGAGATCTTTTAGATTTTTTTTAAACCACCCATCCACTCAATTATGAGGGCAGGATGATAGCTATTTATCATTTCTCCAGGAATAAGTCACCACATCAATTCTAATAATGATACATGAAGCCATGTCAGAGTATATGAATAATTTGCTTCTTTCAATCATTGTACCATTGCTTGATTGAGCTTAAGAAAAATTTTTTGATGGATTAAGTGAAAATTAAGTCTGATCTTAATGCAGCCTTGCATATGAACACATATCTGAAGATAATAAGCTAGACCACAAATAATAAACCTGCCAACATCTCCTTTAATTATTTATATATCTGACCCACAATTTGGAAAACACTGTCCGTTACACTCTTGTTCTAATTAGATGCATCATTGTCCAGTCCGTGAATAGTGGAAGAATGGTGGCCAGTGGCTTTAGGAGGAGCAAAATATTCTCAAATTATTTTATTTTTTCCAATTTTAAAATCTATTAATAAATTTGTTTACTTCCTTAAAGCTATGCACTTTTCCTTACTTTATAATTGTGCTTAGAAATTCAGTATAAATCACATTTTTATAACATAAAACACATTCTCCCACTTATTTTTGTATGTGTGCTCCCATTCATTTATGTGATTAACTTATATGGGCATTTTCATAAAGGAACTATAAGTTTTATTAAATATAAATGGCCTAAGTTTGTTACCATCAAAATATTAGGACTTTAAAGATAGTGGCTACAAGAAGATCTGGGAAAGATCAAAGACAGTAAAGCAAGTTAGGATAAAAAAGAAGCCCAAAAAAATTTTTAGAAGCTCAGGTCTTGGCTGGGTAGTACTATCAGAGCAAGAATGTATGTGGCCTAGGAAAGAAAAATGATGCTAGAGAGGTAAGCAAAACACTTTACCAAGGAGCACATCAAGAAAAATTCACTGGAGGAGAAAGACATATCAATTTGGAAATTGGATTTGAGAAAAATGCCTCAGTCTGCAGTATGGAAGAAGTAATGGAGGGTGGAAAATACTGATGCCAGGAAGAATGGTAACCTGGGTTACTATATGGTACCTACATATAGTGAAGCAATAAAGGACTAATCCAAGGCAACATCAGTGAGGATGGAGATGCGTTGATTGATACAGGAGAATTTAAGGAGGCTATGGAAGGTAGTGACTGGTTTGCTGAGCAAGAGATGATACACAAGTGAGTGAAAGTTGTTCATACTTAAAATGAACAACTAAGGGGCCTGTGATTACACTTACAGGAATAAGAAATATAGCAGAAGGTGCATGTTTCACCAAGGATTTAGCATACTGAACTTGAAATGCCTATGTGCATCCTAGTAGAACTATCTAGTAGAGACACAGTTCTGTGCAACACCAGAGAGAAGCCTAGAGATAATTGGTACTCATCTGAGGAAGCTGAAATTGACTTTAAATAAGGTCACTCACCATTAGGGTATGGCGTAAAAAGAGAAACACTGACGTTTAAGAGGGGAAAGAAGAAGATTCCATGAAGGAGGTAGGGCTAGGAAGGAACCAGAAGATAGTGATGCCTCAGAAGCCAAAAGAAAAGAGAATTGCTAGAAGAAAAGGTCCACACAGGGCCAAGCACAGTGGCTCTTGCCTGCAATTCCAGCACTTTGGGAGGCAGAAGTGGGAGTATCACTTAGGCCCAGGAGTTCAAGACCATCCTGGATAACATAGGGAGATCCCCATATCTACATAATTTTAAAAATTAGCCAGATGTGTGGTGCACACCTGTGGTCTGAGATACTCGAGATGCTGGGGGGGAGGATCACATCACTTAAGTCCAAGAGTTCAAGGCTACAGTGAGCCATGATTACGCCACTGCACTCCAGCCTAGGTGACAGAGCAAGACCCTGTGTCGGAAGGAAGGAAGGAAGGAAGGAAGGAAGGAAGGAAGGAAGGAAGGAGGGAGGGAGGGAGGGAGGGAGGGAGGAAGGAGGGAAAGAAAATGGTTCACAGAGAGAATGCAGAGACTAAAAAGCGTTCTTCATTTTACAAAGTTCTTGGTGACTTCATTTCAGTGCAATAGGGAGGGTAGAAGCCAAATATAACAAGTTTGAGTTGGAATAGATCATAACTCAGAACTCCAAATCTCAATGCAGTTTGAAAACTACATCAAATCCAATATCCCAATTTTACAAATGAGCAAACCGAGGCACAAAAAGCAAACATGATATCCAAAGTCACACGGCTAGTGGCAAAACCAGGACCTCCTAACTTCCAGCACTCTCTCCAGCGTCATTTTGGACCTGTCCATGATACCTTTACAGTTTACATACAGTTTACTGCTGGGATGTGATACCTCTTGGACACCATCAAGTCATTCTGACCCTGTGTCTGAGATACATGTGTCACCTTGACCCTGAAGAACAGAACAGTTGCCTTGTCCATCTTCTCTGCCCACTTCTGATTAAAAGCCTAGAATTTAGGATTCAAATTTTAAATAGTTCAGATGAGCAATCATTAATAAACAGTGCAGTTCAATTGCATTGGATCCTCATACAGTCCCTCCTGAATGTGTACATAAAGAACCTCTGATTCCTTTATCACTGGAAACAGAGAGAGCTGTCAGAGGAGTGTGCAGGGCTCTGAGGTGAGCAAACGTGAGTTCTAGTGGGGACTCCTTAGGTAACATTTTAAGGTGAGCATCTATTGAGCAGCTACTGAGTGCCATGCCTTGTGCCTTGCATAGGGAATGCAAAAACTGTTATTCTCCAACCCTGGCTCTTGAGGGATCTGTTTTGCTTTGACTGTGGCTGGATAGACTTAGATAAAGTGGAATCTCTTAGGCAGTCAAGCTAGACCCCTCCAGAATCTTTAACTCAACCAATCTTAGGAGCCCTGCGATCATCTCTATGCCTCCAAACTAAAGTAGTGTCAGTGGCATGGGGAGAAGCAAATCTGTAAATTTAGTGGTTATGAAGTAAGCAGGGCCAGTCCTGGCCAGAATTTAGCTACTCCTTTACCTTTCATTCCTCCTTTTCTCTCCCCTCCAGGGACACCTACTCAACATTCCATACCTAACATCTACCTCTCTCCAGCTCTTGCTCTCACTCTCGCCCTAGTTCTCAGACTCTGACCACAGTGCTCTCAATGATGCATGCTGTGTGTTTCTTAACTTCTCTCAATTCTCATGTCTGCAGGCATAATAATACTCACCTCATAGGACTGTGAGAACAATTAAATGAGGCAATAAATAGAAGGTGCCCATCACAGTGCTTAGTGACACTAAACAGTTCTCCATAAATATTTGGTGTCACATTATTATTATTATTTCTGGTACCAATTGTTATCCCTTCCCTTAACATATACTATCTTTCTTTGGGGTATTTGCATTCAGTGGAAGACAAAGAGCATTTAAATACAAACAATTAGGTTCCTAACAGCAGGGATCAGACCAAGAGAAATGTCATGGGCACCTACTTGGGACTCACAGAAGCTGCTATCTGTGCCTGAGCCTCCTTCCCGATGCAGTCAGGTCTGCCACTCCATGTGGAGGGCCTATGTGGCTCTGCTGCTCAGGAACGAAGCTGATCACCATTAGGCAAGACGTGCCTTGAGCTCCTGCCAGGACAGGTGCAATGAGCCAGTGTTCAGGTGCAGCTGCTATCAACCAGAGCAGGGCCTCTCTTGCTGGAGGCTGACTTAGTTTTGTGGGCTCTACCTGACAGCCCAGGATGGCCCAATGTCAAACGACCCAAGGCCTCATGGGAAATTTATAATGAAGCCAGCAGAGCTGACTGTGCAGCAGCAGCAAATGTCAGCATAAAACTGCCTTCGGCTCCAAGGGTAGCAACACGACTCAGCATTTTAGCCAACCTCCTAAATGTCTCTCATTTTTATCCCTGAGCTTCATCCCTACAGCTGCTGCCTTAGCTGGGGCTCTTATAATTGTTCCCCAGGTGAATCATAAACAATTAATGTCTACTAAGTGCTTATTATGAGCCAGGTAATATATACTTAGAGTTTTGCGTGCCATTTCTCATCAAAATCTCAACGCTATGAGGTAGGAATTATTTTTTTCCATTTTATAGACTAAAGGATGCTCAGAGAAATTAACTGGCCCAGAGCATGCCCTCCTATCCTCCTCCCACCATGGCCACCTATCCTCCCCACCCAACCTGCTGCCCTCTTGCCTTGCCTGTCTATACCAACTATTAACCAGGGTCTGCCGCGAGTCTCTCTCCTCCAACCCAGCTAAGTCTACTTACAAGAATTCCTTCCAACATGAATCTGACCATGTCACTCACATACTGAAAATCCTTCAGACTCCCTTTTAGGTCCAGATAAAATCGAAGCTCACTAAAGTAGCGTTCCCTTTTTTAAAACTTGCTCCAATCCCCCTTCTGGTTCTACCCTCTGCTCCCTCCCACGTTCTGGCCACACAAAGCCACTCAGCATTCCTCAAAGGCTCTCTGCTTTTGCACCTCCATCTTTAACAGTAACGCCATCCTTCTCTGTGGACCATGGTTTCTCCAGTTCTCTGTCTGGCAAACATCTATTCGTGCATGAAGGTCTAGATCAAGTGTTACTTCCTCTGTGAAACCTCCCTCAGATCCTTCTGTGTGCTTCTCATTCTAGTCACTGACCTGATACTACATCAAATGGCAGGCAATTACTTGTTGGGAGACAGCTATCCTAATGAGGCTGGGAGCCCTCCCAGGACAGGGACTGGGACTTATTTGTCAACTTTTAGATACAATACCTGCCTTAGGTCCTGGAGCAGGGTAATTTATTGAATACGTATTTCAGAGATGGATGGAGAAATCATTGTTTATTCATGCACACGTTCATTCATTCAGTTACTTAGCTAATTACCTACTATGTGCCAAGCGACGCACTAGGGCACTGAGGAGGCAAAGACGATAAGAGTTAGAACTCCCTGAGGAGTCCTTGCTTTTGTCTAATGCTTATATAATCAAGGGCTTTTATTGCTTTTTTTCTTGACTCCCTTCCCAGAAAACAAACTGAACTGCAGAGCCGGCAAAATACCACCTAATGCCATCCTATTTAATATGGAACCAACTGCCATCCATTTAACTGCCACACTGCTTACAAGAACCTCAATCATCAGGTCAAAATCACAGCTTGTGCAAATAACCAATGTTAGATAGCTTGCAACTCCATTGGGTCCTAAATCCATCATGATGTTAGTTTGTTAAATTCTGTGAATTCAATTAACTCTCCTGATTAATCATGGATTAATTAACCAAATTGTGCTGACATGAAAGTATTGAGGCTTACTGTTGTTATTTTTTTTTAGAGACGAGAGCTCATAATATTTGGCTGTGTCATTTCATTAGATCTAAATTGAAATCTTGCTGTCTGCCTGCTCTGTATTGTCTCATCATTTGATTATATGCTACTTGGTTCTCTAATTTTTTTTTTCTGTATAAATAGGCCTATTTCATCAATATAATAAGGATACTGGAATCACCTTCTGGGCAAGGACTTCACCCTTTTCTTTCACTGTTAAGTAAATTTTATTGTGTAAAAAGGCCCAGAAAAAAAAAAAACTAGTTTTTTTTAAATATTTAAGATATATAACAGGGCTGGGCGTGGTGGCTCACGCCTATAATCCCAGCACTTTGGAAGGCCAAGGCAGGCAGATCACCTAAGATCAGAAATTCCAGACCAGCCTAGCCAACATGGCAAAACCTGTCTCTACTAAAATACAAAAATTAGCTGGGCCTGGTGGTGGGTGCCTGTAATCCCAGCTACTTGGGAGGCTGAGGCAGGAGAATCGCTTGAACCCGGCTGGCGGAGTCTGCAGTGAGCTGAGATCGCACACTGCACTCCAGCGTGGGCAACAAAGCAAGACTCCATCTCAAAAAAAAAAAAAAGATACATAACATGATGTTATGGAATACACATAGATTGTAAAAAGGTTACTATAAGTAAAGCATATTAACATATTCACCATCTCAGTTATCTATTTTTGGGGGGCAGGTAAAATCTACTCAGCACGAATTCTATTTACAATAAAATTTTATTGCCTTTAATCCTCATGTTGTACATTATCTCTTTAGACTTGTTCATCCTAAATATCTGATGCTTTGAATCCTCTGACCTACTTCACCATTTCCTCCCCTGACCCCATCCCCCGTAACCACTGTTTTTCTCTATCTCTGTATATTAGAAATTTTTTTAGGTTCCACATATAAATGAGATCATGCAATATTTTTCTTCCTGTACCTGGCTTATTTCACTTAGCATAATGTCCTGCCATCTCATCCATGTTGCAGCAAGGGGCAAGATTTTGTTTTTTTTTAGGACTGAATAGCATTCCATTGTAATAATGTACCACAGTTTCTTTATCTATTGATCCATCAACATACACTTAGGTTGTATCCATATCTTGGCTATTATAAATAATTCTTCGACCAACATGAGTGCCGATATCTTTACAAGGTGATGATTTCATTTTTCTTGGGTGTATGCCCAGCAGAGGGACTGCCAGTTTGTATGGTAACTCCTATTCTTAATTTCTTTCGAAACCTTCATACTGTTTTCCATAATGGCTGTACTAATCTACATTCCCACCAACAGTGTACAAGAGTTCCCTTTTCTCTACAGGGACTCCACCTCTTAGACCCTCACAAAACCAACCCACCTGGTGCTCTCCTGCACACAGAGGTCACCCCAGAATTGCAGATGGCAACAGCTGGAAGAGAACCTGGAGATAATCTAATCTGAAACCCTCATTATGTAAATGAAGGAAAAGCAGCCCAGAGAAGGGCAATGACTCACCCAAAGCCATTAGGCTGAGCCAGGATTTCCTAAACTCAATTAATGATAATAGTAACACAATGGCTTAATTTATTTATTGCATATATATCTGCTGACTCATAAGCAGCATGAGGCTACACGCTGAGAAGCTGGTAAGTGTCACATGGCTGGAGAGACATAGATTTGAGTTCAGGGCTACCAAGTCAGCCCAAGTGTAGGGAACTGATTCCTAAAAGAAAGGAAATACAGAGAAGCGATTCTGAATTCTGGACAGCTCTTGCTCTCCAGATTTGCTGATTTATTGCTGGCTTGTAAGTGGCAAGCAGAAACCATTGGGTAAAAGGGAAAGATTTTAGCAGCCTCACAGAGATATGGAAACAAAATGCGGAGTTCAAGACCCACCAAGAGGATGCTCTCGAAAAAAACACTCAAAGACTTTCAGCAGGAACCCTTATATTAATGTCCTATTGCAACAAATTACCACAAATGTAATGGCTTAAAACCACACAAAGGTATGGTGCTAACCTGTAGCTCTGTAGGTTAGAAGTCTGACGAGAATCTCACTGAGCTCCAATCAAGGTAGCAGCATTCCTTCTGGAAGCTCCAGGGGAGAATCTATTTCCTTGCCTTTTCCAATTTACAGAAGCTGCTTATATTCCTCAGCTGGTGGCCCTCTGCCTCAATCTTCAAAGTCAGCAAGCCCAGATGGAATTCTTGTCACAGTTCATCACTCTGACCTCCTCTTCAGCCTCCCCCTTCCATTTTTAAGGGTCCTGGTGATTATGCTGGAGCCACCCAGAAAATCTAAGATATTCTCTATTTTAAGGCCAGCTGATTAGCAACTTTTACACCGTCTGCAACTTTAATTCTCCTTTACTGTAGATCTTAACATATTCACAGATCCTGGGCATTAGGATATGGACATCTTTGGGGAGTCATTATTCAGCAGACACATCCTTGCAGTAAAAGTGACTTAGAAATAGACAAATTCTTACAAAACTGAAACACAGCTGTGAATCATCTCAATCCCAAATAGGATGAAGGTGATGTGCCCCCAGTATAACAGCCTGCCAGAAGCAGAAACAAATTCTCTTTGGAGAAAGCTAACATCATCCAGATGTTAACTGGATGTTATTCTTACATAAAATGTCCAGCATGCAATCCAGGATTCCCAGGTGTATATAAATATACAAGACCAAATGACCATTTTTCTGTCTTTCTTCTCCCACATTAGAATACAAGTCCCCTCAGAACAGGGACTACGTTCAATCTGTCAGATCCCAGAGTTCAGCCCAGGCTGTGGTGTATGCTATTGCTCTGCAAATGTGTATTGAGTGAATGGCTCTAATACTCATCATGGCAGCACCCCAATAGAGAAAACAGTCCCAAGGAGCCAGCTTTGAGCAGCGGCTTTCAGAACCAGCATCAAATTCTCCTAAATTCAACACCATCTGTAATAAAGTCACACTTTGGCTGGTTGCAGTGGCTCATGCCTGTAATCCCAGAATTTTGGGAGGCCAAGGCAGGCAGATCACAAGGTCAGGAATTCGAGACCAGCCTGACCAACATGATGAAACCCCATCTCTACTAAAAAACATAAAAATTAGCCAAGCATGGTGGCGAGTGCCTGTAATCCCAGCTACTTGGGAGACTGAGGCAGGAGAATTGCTTGAACCCGGGAGGTGGAGGTTACAGTGAGCTGAGATTGTGCCTCTGCATTCCAGCCTGGGCAACAGAGTAAGACCCTGTCTCAAAAAAATAAATAAATAAAATAAGGTCACACCTTATCCAGTGCCAGCTCACAACAAGCCAACCTTAAAGTACAGTAACAACAAGAAGGAATTTTTTGAAAAACAAGCTACCGATGCTGCCTGCAGCTTGTCACAGACAGGCTAGCCATTGGGAGTAAGCAGGCCTGTGGTGAGAGGAGAGAGGAGACCAGCAATGCTGAACTGACACCTGATTTCCGGTGATTAAATCTATGTAGAACTTTCACCTGCCCCAACCCTTATTTATTTTGAATCTTTTAAATATTTCTATTAGACTGAACTCTTCCAAGCTGCCTTCCAGGAAAATTGCTGAGAAACCAGAGATGCAGGAGTTCAGAGCCAGGGCCGCTGCATGCTGATGTGACGCTTACCCTTCATTTGCCAAACCATGAAGCCTCTGGGAGCCTGCACAGTCCTGCATTAGGCTGGAGGAGGAGGGAGCTTTGTCGAATTTGTCTGCCAGCTGAGTCACTTTTTCTAATGTGTGCGAAGGCTTACTGTGTGCAAATGTCAGCCCCAGACCAGAAGCATTTTAAGAAATATTCTAAAGAGGAGAAATAACCATCATTTATTTGAGTAACTATTATGTGCTCGATCATGTGTTAAGCACTTCACATGTATGATATCACTTACTGCTCAAAACTCCATGGAGTAGATGCTACCATTTTACGACGAGACTGAAGCTCAGTGACGTTAATTAATTGGGTCAAGATCACACAGCCAGGAAGTTCTCCGATAGGTCAGTGTCAGGCAAATGCCTAAGTGTTTGGCCACTAAAGCAATTCTGTCTCAACCACTAGTTCTGGTGACCTTCTTCTTGCATATAATCCAAATTGGCACATCCGAACATCTGAGCGGCTCCAAAAGCAAATATGAGAGGAAAAAGAACACATCTGTTGAACGAGGGTAGCTGAGGACCTTAAGCTTCGAGTGGGGCCATTTCCCCTTCTCTACCATGTGGGCATCTAATGGTGCCCACCTCTGTGATATTTCCAGAACTCTCATGAGTAATGGGCCACATAATTCAATGAGATTACATATGAAACAGGTGGGACTGAAGAGCACTGTCAGAGGGCAAACTAGCAGTTTCCTTTTCCCAGAACATAAAGATTTTATGTGAAAAGAAAGAATCCTGGTCCCCCACATGTCCTTCAGCATCATCCACTCCCTTGAGCAGGCTCCACCTACAGGTTGCATGAGTACTGGATAGTATCTCCTGATGATTAAGTTGCTTTTCTGGGATAGCGCGATTCATTTTTAGCTCCTCGTCACTAAAGCCGAGAGCCCAGAAGTCAGCGTGTGCGCCCACGGCATTGTGATCAGGTGAGGTTGCCGAGGCAACGGCAGCCGCGCCTGACGTCACTGAGCGAGAACACCTCCGCAGCCACGCGGCCGCGCCTCCCGCGGGCTTCACTGGCCTGTGTCAGACTTAATTGATTCCCTGAGCTTCTCCAGAACTCCCAGAACTGCCCTCCCACTCCCACCCACCTCAGCAAACACAGGAAAGGAGGAAGCTGCCTTTATGAAAAGGCAAAATCGCAAAAAAAAAAAAAAGAAAGAAAGAAAAGAAAAACAGGACAGGGGACCACAGAGGGGTCCTGAATGATCCCCATGCGAATGTATCTGTGACTCTGCTTTGGGACCCAGGGAGTGAGAAAATGGATAGCAGCGGGAGACTGGAAGGGGTTTGCCCTCACTCTGTGGAGCAGGAACAGAGGCAAATCTGATCAAGAAAGTTAAAACCCCTTTCTCCTCCCCACTCCCTTTCTAGTTGAATCCTCAATTAATCTCTGGGCAAAGCCCGTCACTCAATAAGTATAACGATTTCTCCCCACAGAAAAAAAGGGTAACCACTGGGCAGGGAGGAGGAAGCTGGAGACCCCTGATGCCATTCTCTCAGATAGCCTACTGCCACCAACAAAGGTTTAGCCATCCCCTTCTGTGCTGCAAAACTGTTTTGGAGAAGCCTCCCAGCAGCCTCTGCACCCAGGCCCCACGTGACCAGTTCCTACCAGTGAGCAGAAGTGATATGGGTCATTCTTAAATCAAAATGAGGCCATCTACACCCTCTCTCTCCTTCTGCCGCCTCAGACTGAGATGGCATAGCAGGGAGATAGAAGGATCCTGGATCCCTAAATCACTACAGGTGTCCCTCGGTATCCAAAAATGGTTGCTTCCAGTACCCCCACGGATACCAAAATCCAGGGATGCTCAAGTTCCTTTTATAAAACAATACAGTATTTGTGTGTAACCTATGCACATCCTCCTATATAGGTTAAATCATCTCTAGGTTACTTATAATGCCTGACACAATGTAAATACTATGTAAATGATTATTATACTGTATTGTCCTTTTTCATTTTTTTCAAATATTTTTGATCTATTGTTGGTTGAATCCACAAATGCAGAACCCATGATACAGAGGGCCAACTGTACATTGAACACAGACATTGGATTGCTTTGTGAGTCAGGAACAAATTATCTTGTAGTAGGCAGCTGGGATTTCAGAGTGTCTCTGTTATGGCAGCTAGCATTAACTTCTACAGCCTTATCACCAGCAAGGTTAAGCCAATGACACATGCCTTGGGCTCAGAGGTGCCAGCACAGCTGGGCCATCAACCAAAGCTGAACACAAAACTTACTCTACCTAAAACAAGGCAGGCTACAGCAAAACACCTCAGTGTGGCTGTTTCCAGGACACGGGAGAGATATTAGGCAAGAGACAGACAGAGCAGTCAGTTGAGGCAGGGAAGTTTGAAGGAAAATGAATTTGTTGAGGCTGAGGCCTCTGCTCAGTGCTCAGGCCATGTGTGTGTGTCTCCCTGAGCACACTACAAGCCACTGACATGGAGGTCCTTAGAGCAGCAGCTAGGTATGGAGCCTACCAGGACTGCTGTGTGCAGTTGTGTGAGTTACTGCGTAAAGACATGTAGCCAAGAGTGTAAGTGGGGGCTGAAGTACGATGTCTCCTGTTCTTACCAAACCAGGCATTCTGGCTCAAAGTTGAGTTCGCCTGAAGGAAAGGCTTAGGACTGCCTCCACCTGATGCTTTTTAAATGTATGCAAAGGTGCCATTTGTGTCTAACTTTGCACCTGTGGTAGCACTTTATATGCCTGGCACAAGGGCAGCGGGCTGGTGGTAGCCTTGACCTTTGTGAGTTTTGTAAGGCCAGGCCACAAAGTTCTCACCTTCAAGCCAGCCTCCACAAAAAGTCACATGAAAAAAAAACTCTAGTGACCAAAATAAAATTGAAAAGCTTGATCCCACAGCTAAAAGAAAAATGTACTGTCTCTCTCTTTCTTCCCTCCCTATCTCTTTTCTCCTCCTCAACCCAGAATGTCCTCCATGCTTAGCTAAATCCATTTTCCCTTCCTGCAAGGGAAAAGACAGGAGTGTTCTTTGTTTCAAAGGTCTAGAGAAAGGCACCATAAATTTCACTCCTAGAGGCCCTGATGTGCTGCTGGAGACCAGAACAGGGACAAAGCAGACCAGCAGCAATGGAGACCAGGCCCAGAGCAGCTGATGGGAGAGAAACTGGGAGGCAAGCATTTGGGGGAAGGCTACAAGGAGGACAAGGACAGGTGAGATTCCAAAAACAATGTGTCAGAGATGCAACAGAGGATGAGCTCATTATTATGACTGGGTTCTCCCAGAGAAGACAAGTAAGACTTTTAAAGGAATGAAAGAGAACTTACACAGAGGCCCATGTAAGGAAATATCAATATTTCTTGCAAAATTAATCACTGAACAAGAATCATCATTCATAAATGACAGGGATTTTATAGGAAATTGGCACAACTTTTTCTGAAGGGCAATTTGGGTCTCTCTATTAAAAATTTAAATAATCAAACCTTTTGATCTAGCAAGTCCATTTCCAGGAACTTATGCAATAGAAGTATTCCAACACTGGAAATGTCTAGAGAAACCTGTACAGAGGTGCTTGTGGTTAATAAGACATGCATTTTTTAGGTGGATTTCCTGTGAAATTTTGTCAGTCTTTTTTATGAGAAACTATGCATCTGTGAGGTGACTTAGTTAGAAATCAAGGTGCTATCTGACCTCGTAAAGGAACAAGACCTGATATTTAACTAATTGTTTCTAAACTGATCTTCACCACTAGGCTTGAAGCCCTAGTCACTATTTATTTTCAGACCTGTTTCAGAGCCAGGTATCTAGTGGGTGCTCAAGTGCTCTTTGTTATATGAATTCATTATTTAAGCAGGCTTGGTTCAAATTTAGTATCTCGCCGTCAGGAAGACAGTATTCTAGAAGCAGGATCAGGGGATATCTGCTTTACTCCGATTGACCTGCTACTATCAGCTATGTTCTTACTCGCCACTCTGTGCAGTTGCTGGTTGAGGAAGAGGCAAAGGAAGAGGTTCAGGAAAGGGAAGAAGCAGAAGAATATGGTTAGCAATTTAAGTTCTCAAGGTCAAATAAGTTGGGATTTTTAGTTTGTTTTCCCTACCTTGAACCTCTTGAAATTATATGCAGCCTATTTCTCGGGAAAAGATATATGGTTTTCATGAACTTCTCAAAGAATTTAGGTCATGACATTCCAAAATAAACATGATTAAGAATCACTAAACCAAGGGATTTTTGATGCAAAAATGAAACATGATTAGACAACCTGTGCCAAGAAGTAATGTACTAAAGGTGATAGAGAAACTAGTGAGAAAAGGCCACGGTCACCAGCAGACCGACAAATGACTGTGAAACAACTCACACTGATGTTCCAATTTTCCCTTCGTAACCCTTTAATATGCTATTTCAAAGCATTACAACTTAAAAGGAGGTTTATGACAGTACCTATGCAGCTCATAAACTTACCTTAACATTGTTATATGTCCTAACTGATTGTGAAAAGTCATTTCCTGACTTTTAAAAAAAGTAAGATGGAAAGAAAAATCTCAGAAACTGACAAACTGAATGCTTAGAATATCACCTATAAGAAAACATAACATGGGATGTATCACTGCACCTTCCACCTTAATCACAAAATTGTTACTCAGATACTTTCAGGTAGGCAGTCCAAAGCGGCTGATTTGCTGTGACAGCATTTCATTAAACTTAGCAAGTGAAGGAGGAACGCTATTAATTCATTTCCTAAATCCTCAGAATACTGGCTTCTCCCCGTCCAGCACAACACTCTTATTTTACCAAAACAGCAGTTAATTTAGCCTCAACTTTTTTGCTTTTACAAACTCTGCTACTTGCCAGTTTGATTACCTTTCAACGTGTCTTCGGTGTTCCTGATATTTTGTAACAAACCAAAGTTAGATATAACAGAAAGAAAATTTCGGAAATTGGCCATAATATGTGTATCACTACATACCAATATTAAATTAACTATTGTGTTCCCAATGCTAAAGGAGTGGATGAGATGGCTTTTCCTGAGACAGAACTTTTCACCTCCCTCTACTCCTTATCCTCCCATCACCCTGTTGGTGCCCATCCTTACCACTGACCTACAAGTTAACAAGTAGCTATGTTTGAAGCCACCTAGACCTCTTCCCAGGAAGATGACAGAATATCAATACCTCTCGTTAGCACCTATCTGCCTGCTTCATCATGCTAAGTGTTATAAAAAACAAATTAATCAGATGCAGCACTGGCCTCTAGATGTCTACCAGTGACGCAGAGAAAAATCTGTACTTGCATACAAAAGAGACATCTGAGTATAGAATGGCAGAAAGAGAACTGACCTGGGGCACAGTACTCAGTTGAGAAATAGCAATTTAGTTTGACATCAGTTGAGTGATACAATAGTTATTAGAGAATAAATAAGTACATGCATATAGCCTTTGCATTTTATAATATGTTAAGGCTGCTTTTAAGATCAAGCATTGCTGCCTAGGACTTGTAAAATGGAGGTGGCCTAGGCCAGTGGAGCAAGTACTGAACTGTGCTTCCAAACACCGGGGCTCCGAGTCATTCAACTTCTGAGTTCTTGTCACTTTGTCTCTTCCACCTATAATGGCGGTGACCCCTAAAGTCCTGATATGGACTCTCTTAGTACTGTCTCAATCTTTCCTCTCTCATGACCTTGGACAGAGTGGGAGGCTGGGAGACCTAAGGAGGCACTGAAGCAGCTGCACAGCCTGATACCTGGGGTATATAATAGCGGAGAGCCCAGTGGTATTGATTTGGTTCAGAAGTACTCAGTCCAGAACCAAGGTGCCAAACCCAGGCAGGAAAGCTTGAGAGGAGGAGTGAATGTGGAGCCAAAATATCTGAACCCTGAGGACTAATGCAGGATGACTAAGCTGGTGCTTGTTGTGCATATAGTGCAACTCCAGGGGGCACCATTTTCTCATAATCACTTTAGATTTGTACAGCTATTTTTGCAAAATTGTGCAAGATATCAGAAAAGTATCTTGAGGAAGGATGCTATTTTCTATCCCATGCTGGGTTTCAACCTGGACTAGCTGACAGGCCTGAGATAGTGGGAGGAGATGAACAAGCCAAGCCTCAAGGCATGGTTCAAGGTTGAACCCCACCACGGCTTTAGGAGCCCAGCCTGGAAGCACACACTTCCACGGTTACAACTATCGCCATTTTGCAGGTGTTGCCCAAATCTCTACCCCTAAACCCGACCTCTTACCAGCCTGCTCTGTGAGTCCATCCAGAGATTCTCTATTTAGCTCAAAGCACCTTACTCTACTCCTCTTCTTCCAACGAAATAAGCTCCACCTTCTCTTTCCCACTTCTGTTGAAGGCCTCATAGTCCTTTCATTGCTCAAGTCTGAAATCCTGAAATCGGCTTCATCCTTCTTCCACTTCGGTATTCATCCAGAGACCATGCCCTCTTCCTCTGATGGACTCTTGCATCTATCCCCTCATTCCCAGACCTCCTGCCACCACCCAATTCAAATACTCATCTCCTCTCCTCTGAACTACACATTATCTTCCTAGCTGGTCTTGAGAGCACCAATCTTCCTGCTTTGTTATATGGTGAACAGGGCTGGCTAATTGTCCTAAAATACTGCTCTAAACATCGCTTTCTGCCCCCAAACTTCACTAACATCTTCCTGCTTACTGAATCAAAATCAAACTGCCCCCAAATGCCACAACACCACAATTCCCCCTCCCATGTAGGCAACACTCAGCGATACCAAAATCGTCTATTTTCCACAGTTAACCAGCCAGTGACCTGGGGAAAACAATATCTCTAAGTCTCAATTTCTTCACCTGTTAAATGGGAATATTAACAGTACCTACTTTTAGAGCCATCGTGAAGATTAAATACAGTAAGATAGGGAAAGTGATCAGCATGCTGCATAACTGCTGGTGTTGACGATGATGATGAAGACAGCCTCCCGGAAACAGCCTTCAAATGGCTTCATTTAACCTCTGACTCACGATTGCTTTATTTTATATTCTATTTCAACCACATTCACCAGCTACTAGGCCCAACAAATGCATTTAATATAGTCACTTGTTTTCAGTCCCCCTCTGGCTTCTGCAAACCTGCCTTTTCTAGCACCCAAGAAATGGAAGCTTGTTGGACAGAAGTAAAGTAATGGGGAGTCCAGTCCACTTATCTTAACAGTTTGACCAGACACTTTCTTTCATGTAAAAAAAAAAATCCAAACCAGGCAAGGCTCATGCCTACAATCTCAACACTTTGGAAGGCCAACACGGGCTGATTGCTTCAGCTCAGGAGTTCAAGACCAGCCTGGCCAACATGGCAAAACTCTCTACAAAAAAATACAAAAATTAGCTGGATGTGGTGGTGCATACCTGTAGCTACTCAGAAGGCATAGGTGGAAGCCTCATTTAAGCCAAAAATGTAGAGGTTGCAATGAGACAAGATCACACCACTGCACTCCAGACTGGATGACAGAGCAAGACTCTGTCTCAAAAAAAAAAATTTTTTTCCAAACCAAATTTTCATTAGAGAAGCAAGGAAGACACTTTGTCTCAATTCTTGAAAATGTAGGTCTTACTTTCCAATAACATTTACGTATTTCTAAGAGTAAAATATGATTCTTTTAAGAATGAAATAGAGACTTAAAATAGTTGAAAAACAAACTGTCTTCCCAGAGTATAGAGAATTAGAGTGATAGAGTGAAAAGAACATGAAATTCAAATTTAGATAGCTCTTGGATACAATACTAGCTTTTCTACTCCCTAGCTTAAGCTCTGCTCAAGAGAATGGGAGCTTGAGTGTAAATCAAATGACACGCGTCCAAATCTGGATGCCATCCTCACTAGGAAATTACTCTCTGAATCTCACTTTCCTCATCAGTAAAGTGGAGATAATCATACCCACTCTGCAGGCTGTTGTGAAAAGTAAGTGGCACTATCTGGAAGAACCCAACAGAGAGTCCAGCTCAGGTTCCATGAGGGTCTGCTCTGCCCACGCCACCTGCCCACGGTAACTGCTGTGGCTTAAAGAATACCTGTTGCTAGAGAATGGGCTTTGCTTTCAAGGATGTGTAGCTGTTTCTCCAGACTGCACATGCTGGGAGTTAAAACAAGAGTGATGGCAAGGTTTGGCCATTATTAGCATTATTAGTATTAGTCTGTTTGGGCTGCCTACCATAGCAAAATTCCGCAGACTGAGTGACTTAAACAACAAGAATTTATTTTCTGTTCTGGAGGCAAAGAAATCCAAGATCAAGGCACTAGCCAGGCAGGTTTTATTCTGAGGCCTCATCTCCTCGTCTTATAGACAGCCACCTTTGCACTGTGCGGTCACATAACCCCTTCTCAGTGCCTGTGGGAAGGGAGAGAGAGATTGAGCTCTCTGATGTCTCTGCTTATAACGCCACTAATCCCATCAGACCTTGGCCCTACCCTCACAACCTTATCTAACCGTAGTTTCTTCTCAAAAGCCCCATCTCCAAATACCATCATATTGAGAATTGTGGCTTTAGCATATAAATTTGGGGACAAGGAGGGCACAAACATTCATTCCTTAGCATTACTTGACACTGCCCTTACTTATCATTACAGAATCCAAACGTCCCTCCTAAGTTAACATATCTATGGGGGACGTCCCGAAGATATGTCTCCATGTGCTCACAAAAGAGTCCTCTTGGCCACCACATGGCATCAGCCATTTTTCTTCTCCCCTGCTGCAATGCCTGACATCTCTGAAACTCAAAGGTGCTGCCAAAGCACAAAGTCTCCATGGACACCATGGGAGAAAAGCCTCTAGCATGGCCAAGGCCACGGCCTCCTGCGGCTGTTTCCTCTGAATCTGCAGTGCCAACCCCAAGAAGCTGCTCCTGGTGCCAGAGCTACAGATGTGCTGATGCCTCCCACCCCACCACAGCCAGAGCCCCAGTGTCCTGACAGTAATGCAGCAGAAGCCCTTCCACTTTTGGGCTGAGCTGTCTCAGAGATTTCAGACAACATTTCTTCTTCTTCAGTATTCAGTGGAGCACTCTGTTCACAGCACACAGTGTGGCACTTGCAGGTGCCCAACAAACATTGTTTAACATGCAGTGGCCTGAGCTAGAGGGAGTCCTGCAGAATGAATGCTATACTCAAAACTGTCTTTTATCTCTGACTCCAAGTCGTTTTTCTTAGGAAAAAAAAAAAAAAAGCTTGCATCTCTCCCCTGGGGAGGACAAGTAGGTTCCCCAAACCAGAGTTTTCCAACCAGCATGCTGTGCTGCAGATAGGTCACTGATGTGCCAGGAGATATCCTTCCCCTGAAGTCTCCACAGTTGCTAGGCTGAAGGTCAAGAGTCACAGAGCCAGGCCCCCTACGCAGGCAGCAGCCCCTCAGTTTACCTCAGTGTGGCATACCATGGCGATCATTCTCTATGTAGAGCATGAACAGGAGGAGCTTGAGAAACACGTCCTCATGCTGAAAGAGCCCCAGCAGGCCCTTCTCTCATTCTGTCATGCCTGGACCCTAGGACAAGCTCTGCTTAGCTTCAAGATGCCCTCCCTACCAAGAACTTGTGAACGCAGCATCATCTGAGTCTGTATCCTCATGTCTACACATGCGCTGGAGCTCACCCCTTCTTTTGTTTCCTTCACACATCTCTTAATCTTGTCCTCAACTGTTTTCTCAATAGCTTGGCCTCTTCATTTAGACCTGACCCCTGTCCCAGCCAATTAGTCCCCATTCTGCTGCCCCATCCCCATCGTTGCGTCTTCGAGAACAGTAATTTATTATATTACAAATGTTTGAATGGAATTCCTTAAAATTGAGTGCAAAGAAGAAATAGACTTTGTGTTTGGGGGCAAATTTTTAGCAGAACCCACACACTTTGCTACTATTAAAAGCCATACTATAAAATCAAATGCCGCTCAATTAATATTTTTAAGCAAATGAATGCATTAACTAATCAGCATCCACGAGAAAGAGAGCTGAGAGGGAAATTATGCATAAGTGCAATTCTTCCGGTCGAGCAGCTCTTATGATCGATGAAAAGGAGGGTGGAAAACATTTCTGTGAGAGGAAAAACAGTGGGTACCTCACCTGCCTGGAAGCACTTGAAATTCACTCACTCTTTTAACTTTTTTTAAAGATGGGGTATTGCTATGTTGTCCAGGCTGGTCTTGAATTCCTGGGCTCAAGCAATCCTCCCACCTCGGCCTCCGAAAATGCTGGGATTACAGGCATGAGCCACTGCGCTGGGCCCACTCTTTGAACTTTCAAGTCTGACAGCTCCTTCAATGCAACTAGGTGGTGATTTCCCTACAGAACTGTATTACTTCCCTAATTAAAACCTGCCTTAGTTTGTTTCACTCATTCCTCACTAAACTGTGGGAAATAAGAATCAAACATATCTCTCCCAATTATCTTGCAAATAGAAAGAAGATGGCACTCCTTCTTTCAAAAAAGAAAGGGTTGCTTCCTGCTATACATGATTTGCTGTATGTAGATTGATCGATTTCGAAAAAAGAGGTTTACATGCACAAGGAAAGAAATTGAAGGGGAATGTTTCCCCAGAGGGTTCAGTGGAGGTATTTTTGCACATGTACAAGTGGATTCAATATTACCACAACATGATATTTTCAATTTCTTTATAGGAGTTATTTGAAAGCAATAGGCACTGTACTCTCTGGGCACAGAAGCACCCCCAAGGCCAATTCCTGCCCTCAGCTTAGCTTCACAGACAGAGTTCCCATCATGACCTACTGTAACACTTTACAATTCAGTGAGATTAAAAAGGAAGGAAGAAGAGAATTGTGGAGGTTAGCAGTAATGGAAATTAGAAGCATTTTGCAGCCACCATTTTATAAAGCTCTATTTCCTGGCTCTTCTCTCCTAGCGATCATAGTCCCCATGCTCAGGATGAGAAGGTCCTCTTGAACAGAAACACCTTTCTAATATTTCAGTCTTCACCATTCATTCCTTTGACATAATTACGGATTTTTTTCTAGACTCTCTCTGAAAATGCAAATATCCCAGAGACGGAAAAGTTGAAGATATGCTAAGGAATCAAGGTTTCAGTGAGATAGAAAATTATACGAGTCATAATATTTCCACGGTAATTTATAGTTGATTAAGCACTTTCGCAGGTATGGCCTCATTTGATTCTTATTAACAAACATATGACTTAGAAAAGCAGAACATATTTTTGGTATTATCATTTCCATTTTACATGAGAGACTCCTGATAACCAGGAATATTGACCCAACACTCCTAACCTATGCAAGTGAAAGGGCTGACTGCAGACTCAAAACCAGCTTTCTGCCTATCCGAGAATGGAGCTGCCCCAGAGTGATTCTCACTCTTCCCTCTCCCTTGCCTCTCCTGCTCTCCACACTAATCAGTCCGCAAGCTGTGCCTGGGTCCCAAGTCCAGAGACCCTCACCAATTTCCTGCCCCATTTTCCTGAAGTCAGGCAATTAATTGCCTAAAGGACCCTGGATCCTGTCCTTCCTTCCCTGCCCTGCACCAGCAACTCCACTCTATACAATTCAGCAATAACAAATATTTATTGAGCACCTACTGTGTGCCAGGATCTGGGCATTAGGATACAACATGGTAGGATGAGATTCAAAGGTCCTTACTCCCAGTCAGGACTCTCCTGCTTGGTTACCCACCAGAGTGATAGGGATCCTCATTTCAGTGGTGAAGGTGTTAATAATGCCTAAGAGTTACTGGAGAACTTACAGTGTGTGAGTGACTATTCTCAGCATTTGACTTATGCTAATTCATCCAGTCCTTATAATAGCCCGATGAGGTATTATTCACATTTAACAAAACTGAGACAGAGCGAGATTGCCTAGTAAGACTGCACACCTAGTAAGAGGCAGAGCAGAGGCAGACAGAGGAAACTGGCTCACAGTCCATACCCTCATCTCTTAGGCAAAGCTGAAAACTGGTGGAAGCAGTGGAAAGAGAAACAACCTTTAATCCAATAAGTATTAATGTAATACTTCTCTGGGCTCAGGCCAGGGATAGAAATGAATGTAAGTGCCTCATGGAAGGAGTTTCCGTTCTCCACCTTTTTTCAAAGACAAGGCCCACCCATGCAAACACATCTCCAGCAGCAGGGAGGGCCCCAGACCTCCAAATTTATTGTTCATTTGCCCATTCTGTGTGCACGCCCTTGAGCCGGCCCTGCCTCTCTGATCACCACTAATGCTGGGCCCTGACTCCCAATAGTCTCCCAAAGCCCCCTTGGTCTGATAGCACTTGGCTCTGTGTCTCCAACTCAACCCAGCACGCACTCTGAGACCCATTTCTGATCTTCAGCTCTCAGCCTTCACACTCCCTGACTTGGGTAATAAGTCAGCCCATCCTAAATTAACCTGCACCTTCCCCCACCTGGAAGTGTGTTAAAATACTAGTTCAGATTTACTACCTTTCAGCACAATATGCATACTTGACTCGTATTTGTCTCTTTGATTCACTTTCATTCATTTATCCCTTCCACAAATAATGTGCACCCAGTATGGACGAGGCAAATATAACATACTTTACATGCATTGTCCCTTTAAATTCTCCCAAGGACACCATTAGGTTTCTATTACCTCCATTTTACAGATGATAAAGCTGAGCTCTCAGAATTTTTATCAGATTCTCCAGGAACTAGAAGAATTTGCTATCCATGAGCAACTTGAGGCAGGCCTACCTTTGACCTTCCCGCCCCAGCCCTTCAACAGGCACTCAGCAGACATTTGTTAAATTGCGCTGGATTAACAACCAGCTGGGCACTGTGTGCAGCCTACCTCCTGATGACCCCCAGTGGAGATCTTGCCGTTCTGGGGACCTCTCTTGTTCATATTCACCCGGTAAAAATCGGCCTGGACGTCTCCTGCATTATCAGCAGCCACCAGACACAGTATCCAAGCTTTGTAAACTAGGAATGATTAAAAATTTAGCTCTTGCCACATGTCTAACAGAACAGAACCAAAAGCAACCATCTGACGTTAGGGGGTGCCACACACAAGCAATGAGGACCTTTGCCAGCCCAGCTTCCTCTTGAGGAGGTGTGAGCTTTCGGCCTGGGCACCTGGAAAAATAACATACCTGATATGTGCTCTTTCCTTTCCCCTGGAGGCCTTGACAGCTGTCAGCTCTGTTCAGACAGATCCCAACCATAATGAACCAGTAACAGGCCCTTACTAAGTCATCAGATCCCTGGGTGATGCCATGTGCCGGGGTAGACCACCCAGAGACTCTGATCCCAAGGCAGCAGCCTTCCTGGAGGATTTTAGCCCAGGACGTTTGCCAAACACCGGCGCACTAAAAGTCAGGCCTGACCTGATTGCAGGGTTTAGAATTCAGAGCCAATTGACCAAACACCCCCAAAGAGAAAAGCAAATGGTTTTCTGAAGACAGTGGTTCTTGCTGTTTCCTCTTAGGACTCCATTAATAAAATAATAATCAAAATAAAGTCTCATTAAAAGAACATATTTAGTGCTCGCTTCAGCAGCAAATATACTAAAAAAAGAACATATTTAGAACAATCATTCCCTTCAGCAGGTTGTAATTCCTGTAACTCTCAGGGAACAGCTTTGGGATCTGCATAGCAACTCCCACGCAGGACACAATCTGTCTAAGAGGGAATGAGTCAGCCTGCAGCAGGAGGGAGGCAGTCTGCAGCATCCTCCCCATGGAAACTCCGCAGCCAACCTGGGTTTTCTTACAAGATGAGTTTTTAACCCAATAAGCAAGTCACTTCTCTCTGTTTCCGAAAGAGGAGTGTCTCAGAGGCTTCCTTATTATAAAGGAAGTGTCCTGTCTCAGAAGCCACAGTCCCTCTCCAGTGCAGGACTGATGGCCACTCAACTCTTCCCCAGTCCGGGTTTGCAAAATGCAAAACTCTGTGTACGCTTTTGACCTCTCCTGTCTGTCGGTCCCTCATGCCGTCAGTATTTCCAGCTATATATCTGATTTTGCAGGACTTCCTGATGTGTGCTGCAGACATTTTGAGTATGAATTGCATGCTAAGCCCTGTGTTAGGTGTTAGTAATTTAGGCTGTGAAGAGTAAACCACAGGATTTTCCTGGGTCAGGCCCAGTCGGCCATTATTCCTTTATCTTCCTTCCCCTCAGAAACAAGATAGGCTTTATAGCTGAAAAGACAAAGCTGAACAGTGGCACATCAGCCCTGGTTGCAGAATTCCTGCCTTCACCCAGCCCACTGTCTCTCTGCGTTATTCTCCGTAGAGGCTCTGCCCCAGGAGCAGAGCCACAAGCAAACGGCCAGGCTGCCTCTGTGTGGCCAGAATCCAGAACTGAGCTTAAGAAGCTCCTCTTTGAGGCTGACTCATACCTGACAGAGGAGCTGATTGGACATTCAGGGGTCATCATCTCCCGTATCCCCTTGCTGCTCAGGGTGTTTCCTCATGTCCAGTCAAGATGTTGCCTCTCTTCCCTATTCTGCCTTCATGGGGAACGATGCCCCAAGCCCCTCCTGCTTGGGGCATACTGATGGAGTTCTCTGCCATCAAGGGTGTGTAGATTAGTGCTGCGCCTTCCTCCTCTGCCCCACGCCCTCCTGCTTTCTGTCCACCTGACTTTTCCCAGTGCTTTGTACTGTAGCCTTCAAGAAGCACATGGATCAGTGACACATCATTCTGACCTTGATCATCCCTCCTCCATTTCCTCAGTCAGCTCTGTTCCTTTCTCGTAAACAGTCACAAATATGCATCTATTCCAGCAGCTAAAAAGCCTCAGTGTGCACGAGGCTCTCCTGTCTACACTGTGAAGGAAGCAACTGCCACTTCCAGAATCGGACAGCAGTGTCTTCCGGCTTGCTGAAGATGCTGATTATCTTCTTACAGTCCCACCCTCTTCAGCCTCAAGTCCCACAGCTCTTCACAGCTCATTTTCCTTAACTGGCCCAGGTCTTCCCTCACTATGGCCAGAGTTGTCATTCTAACATTTCTTTCTTTTTTTTTTTTTTTAACCATCTCCAAATGGGGGTCTTTATTGAACACCCACTGTGGCTATGCAACATCCTGTCCCTGTCCTCTAATCCGGGCTCAGGCACCCCTGCCAGGAGGATCCTCGGAAGGCACCTCCCAAGAGTGCTGAGAGATTGGGTAGAGGGTAAAAGACAGCAGGGAGAGGGAGGAAAGTGAAGACAAGAGCAAAAGAGAAGAGGCCTAAACTGTGCATGCTTTTACTGCCCAGTACCTGAGGGAATGTATTCTCTTCCCGGGTCCATGAGGGAGTGTAGCTTTTTTTTTTTTTTTTTTTTTTTTTTTGAGACCAAGTCTCGCTCTGTCGCCCAGGCTGGAGTGCAGTTGCGTGATCTTGGCTCACTGCAACTTCCGCCTCCTGGGTTCAAGTGATTCTCTTGCCTCAGCCTCCCGAGTAGCTGGGACTACAGGTGCTCGCCGCTACGCCCGGCTAATTTTAGTAGAGGCAGGGTTTCACCATGTTGCCCAGACTGGTCTCGAACTGCTGAGCTCAGGCAATCCGCCCGCCTCGGCCTCCCAAAGTGCTGGGATTACAGGCGTGAGCCACTGAGCCCGGCCCGGGGGCGTAGCTTTAAGGGCAAGAATTTCCCCCGCGCCATGCCTCCCTCCTATCTCTCTCCATCCGGGAGATTCAACAGTTTATGTTTGAATTTCGCGGGCGCGGTAAGAAACTAAAAGTCAATCACTCCAGCGGAAGTTCTAAGGAACTCCTTTCATTGGCCTGGGGTCTTGGAGAAGGCGGGGTTTCCTCCCAGGGTAAAAGTCCGTGCTCCCTCACCTGTGCCAGATTTCCAGCTCTCTGGAATCCCCTCCCACATAGCGGGAGCTCCCTCCGGGATTTTCCCTCTGGAATCCCCTTCCGCACTCTTTGTGGAAAGCTTTCTCCTCTTCTTTCTTTCTCTTCTCTCTACCTAAATAAAATCACCTTTCTGCAACATTTTTGGGTCCGATACTCACTTTTCGAGGGCGTATGGTGCAGCTGAAGCAGCCCCACAGCTTATTCTTTAAGAGGCTGGAGGCCAAGAACCTACAACATCCAAGAAAAAACCCGGTTACACACCCATTCATCTCTTCTTCAGTTAAAATCATCCAACCACCACAACCACCAGTACCACCCCTCAGTCTCTGCGGGTGCATGCCAGCCCTGTCTACTCAGTGCATTTCATCTTCCTGGTCACAGTGATAACTTGAGGCTGGATACCTTCCTCGTCTGGACCAATGAGAACCAAATCCAGCAGTTCCGTCATCAAAGGGGAGCGCTTTTTACCAATAACAGGTGCTGTGGGGCCACACTGTGAAGCCCGAGAATAAAGCCAACTCAAAGGAAAGCAGGGCTGAGAGCCGAGGAGGCAGATCCCTGTTTGGAGTCCTGGGATGCAGCCTGAAGCCCAGTCTAGCCCAGCCTTTTTAGCTACATGAGCCATTAAATTCCCTCTGCCCCAAGCCCACTGGAAAGAGTCCCAACCAAGGTTCTTCCCATCCGGTTGTTCTTCTGGAAGTATTCTGAGGACAAGGAGATTTTCTTCTCGAGGATTATAAAAGTAATTGTGTGGTGACAGACCGTTCCTAGGTCCCTGGGGTGAGAGACAGAGTCCAGCTGGCCTTCCCAAGGATACACACTCACGACTGTCAACACATCTTCAAATATATCAGCACATAATTATAAACTCCTATTGTTTGTATTAGCTATTGTTTTTGTCTTCCTAGCACCTTGTTTTGGATGGAGAAAAGGTCATGACCTACACTGGATTAATCACGTGGCCAAACACGCATGGCCACAGTGACTGATACAAGAGAGCATGGGACTCACAAAAAACAATTGAGAATGTTGGGAGTTTTCCAAATTAGAACTTGACAGGAAGAAGCTGTTCATTCAGGGCCTCCAAGCTGGGAGGATGCATCTGGAGCTAACAGCTGTCATGGCCCCAGATGCACGAAGAAGGCTCACATGCAGCAGGAGGAAAGGAAGCAACACAGAGGCCTGTTCGAGTTTGCTTGTTGCCTGCCAGTGGCCATTCTCCCCTCGCTCCTTTTTACTGGCAGAATCTCCTTCCTCAGAGTGTTGGCTGTCCAAGTAGAAACTAAGTCTACAGCCTCCCTTGTTGCTAACCGTGGTCACATGGCAAGACAGTAGAAACCTGGGTGCCTGACGATATCATGGAACCAGCATTTGCCTGGCCAGGACCAGCTGACTATCTCTGCACTGTTAAGGGAGAGAGAAATAAACTTCCATCTTGTATGAGCTATGTGGTTTTAATGTATAAACGTTTTTTTAAAAATGACAAACTAGAAAGGAGTTCTAGATGGAACTAGCGGAAATGATTACATACAGCTGTTTTGTTTTGCAAACCCCAAAAATGGACATTAAGTCAGGATGGCTCCTGCTAAATTCTAACCTTCAAGGCTGCCCTATTCACTTACAGATCGGAGCACTAAGCAAGGCCAACCTTCTCAGCCCCTCACTTCTAAATCTTCATTCTAAGCTAAGAGGTCAGAGCAGAACCAGGAATGGTTGTGCTATTGGCCAGAAGGAGACGGTAAGAACAGCCCTAGCAGCTTCATTTACTCCTGGGGCTCTGTGCCCACAAACTGATTTTAAGAGCCCTTCATATATATATATATATGTGTGTGTGTGTGTGTGTGTGTGAATGGGCTCCTAATACAGACATTTTTGTGTGAATTGTGGAGTTTACGGCAAATACAGGGTAGGCTGAGTGGTTCCAGGGCAGGAAGCAAGAGTTCACAGATACGGTGTCTTCAATGAAATAAGGTAAGTACCATGAGGCAAGGACTAACCATCTAACTAATGCATCCACATGACAGACTCAAATCTAACACCTGGCAAAAGTATAATCTGGGATGCTGAGGGCCCCACTTTTAGTGAAAGCTAAAGGCCCTAGGTCAAAATGGTAAAAAATCTTTGACTAACTACCCTAGGACAGCTAAGGTCCTTTTAGGAAGAAGAGAGAGAAACACTAATCACCCTTCCCTTCAAGTTTTAACAGCCAACAGGAATCTGTGCTCCGAAAAGTCACAAACACCTTTTCCCAGGATTATGAGCAACTGCAACAACAGGCCAGATGCATTAGCAGCAGCAAAGCTGGGCATTACCTGTGTGAGCATCCTGGGCAGCCCGAGAAGACAGTGACTGGTGGGACCACAGTTTCTGGAGATAATACTGCGTTGTCAAGAATTTTGCAGGAGTCTTTCAACACACACCAGCACCCAGTCACACAGCTCTTGCCAACATAGGAACCAGTCTGAGCTGCGTTGACCATACAATCATCCTCAATAAAGACATGGTCCCCAATATGTAAAGGAAAGAATGCAACACCTTTGCTGAATGTCTTGAATGGTGGCCTTATGACACTATGACTTTTCACAACACCATGGTGTCCAACTCTTACGTTTGCCAGATCCCCTAGGATAACACAGTCGTTCATCACAACAGTCTTTCCGTTGAGAACGATGGTCTAGATTCCACACAACACTGGTAACTGACTTTGTTCCCAGATGCTGTCTTGATGTACTCAGACTTGTAGAGCAGCTCACCCAACTCCACGGCCACCATCTCCCTCCTTCAGCCCTGGATCCCGTCAGTCAGTCGGTCAGTCTTTCTGAGATCCTGCCATTCCAACACTTCTATCTGGCCATGGCATTTCTCTGCTGAAACCCTTAAATGAGGCCACATAGCCCAGGGGCTATGCTCAAATACATGGTCTCTGAGGCTGGGCTACCTGATTTCAATCCTGACTCTCTCGTTTCTAGCACAGGTTTCTCATCTGTAAAATGGGGATACTAATAGCACCTGTCTCTTAGAGTTGCTTTAAAAACTGATGGAGGTCGTAGAGTAAGCATCTGTAAATACTTATTGTTCTCCACTCTTTGCTATTTAAAATCCAAGCTTCGTAAATGGTCGATAAAGGTCTTTACTATCTATTCCACTTACCTTTCCAGCCCCATCTCTCAATCTCCCAAGCCAGCACACACTGCTTCAGACACACTGAGCCTAGTACGGACCCTGAAAGAACCTCTCTCTTTCTCTCTCTGTCTCACTGTTTCTTCCCTCTCTCTCTTTCTCCCTCCCTCCTTCCCCGTTAGTTCTTTGCCTGCCCAATTGCTCTTCGCCTTCCCCACCCCTGCTCCACAATGGGTCAGTGCTCTCTGTGCCCATACAGCTCCCTCTTGTGGTAAGGTCCAGCCCTGCAGGGTCCTGTGAGCCCCTCTCTACTGGTGCGGAGATGAGAGACTGTGGAAATAAAAGACACAAGACACCGAGATAGAGAAAGGAAAGTCTGGGCCCAGGGGTCCACTGCCCACCAAAGCGTGGACTCCGGCAGTGGCCCGAGTTCCCGGACGCTCTGACTTTTATTCAGTACAAGACAGGGGGCAGGGTAGGTGGGGCGGAGCATTGGTGGTCAGTGATAGGGTCAGGTAACTCACGTGTCTTGGAGATGGGCCCAGGGCTTTGAAGTAGCCCAGGTAAGGAGAAGACCTAATGCGTCTGCACTTTTTTCATACTGGTCAAGAAAGAACAAAGACATTAAGATTTATGTTACTTTTACTAATTCTTATCCTCTAAGAAGAAGAGGAACCAGGTGCAGAAGCGGAACGGGACATGGAACGGGACCGCTGAAGCACAGCATCACAGAGACGGTTAAGCCCCCAGATGTGCGTGGGTCCCCTGACAGCCGTCAGGCCTACCTCAAGAGCTTGGGGGAGTGGAGTTTTCTAATTCCTCCGAGGAAGGAGACATCTCTGACATCTCCTTCCATAGCTAGCTAAATAGCAGGCGCTTTCCCAGCCGCTGGCACTGCCGCACAGCCAAGGCACTCTCCCGCAGCCCTTAAGCGGGCGTGACAGAGGGCTGACAGCATCTTGCCTTAGGGTCACCTCTTTCACAGTGTTACTTCAGTTCCATGCTTCATGACCCGAGACTCATTAATAAAATTAAAAGTTTATATTGAGTATATATATATATATGTGTGTGTATATATATATGATTACATATGAATAACTATGTGATTATTTATTATTATATACAGGAATAACTATGTGACTATATCTCTAATTCTTTTCTAGTTCAATATTTATATGGGAACAGGCTGAGGCTTCAGACCCTTGCCTCAGCGCTGGCGGGGTCTCCCACCCACACGTCACTTCCTAAGCTATGTTCTCATTCTCTTTCTTCCGCTAGCCTAAAAACCCGGTTGTCTTCTTAGCATGATGCACAGTGCCTATTACTACTATTACCTAGTAGGTGCTCAGTAAATATTTGATGAAAGAACAGATGTCCAAGCTGTATGATAAATTCATCATCAGCCATATTTCCAACTCCACAATCATTCCAAATACAATCATTGCTTGGACTTAGCTCTCTGCACCAAAAGGAAGCTGCTTCTCTTGCAAGGACGTCCAAATCCCAGAAAGAAAACAGGGACTGTGGCAGGGAAGAGGCAGAGGCAGAGTCTGGTTCAGCAGAAGACAGCAACCATGAGCAGATGTGGACTCCATCCTCAAGACTGGAATATTCCAAAGAGCACACGACCCTGGAACATTAGGGAAGGGCCTCTGGACTGGTGGGTGGTATCAGAGACCTGGCCTTGCCACTGACTTGCTGGACAACCTTGGACTAATCATCTTTCCTCTCTGGGCCTCAGTTTCTTCATATATACAATGAAGGATTTGACTTTTATGCTCTCTAAGGATTCTTGCAACTCTAATGAAGTGTATCTATGATTCAAGTCATGTGATTCCTCCTTTCCAAACATCTGCAGTGGTTCCCTATCACCTGTGGAATCAAGAATCAGCCGGAAGCAGTGGCTTACTCCTGTCATCTCAGCATCTGGGGAGACCAAGGTGGAAGGATTGCTTGAGTCCAGGAGTTCAAGAACAGCCTGAGCAGCATAGTGGGACCCTTTCTCCACCAAAAAAAAAAAAAAAAAATTTAACTATCCAGGCATGGTGGCATGTGCCTGTGTTCACAACTACTCGGGAGGCTGAGGTGGGAGGATCACTTAAGCCCAGGAGGTCAGTGTTGCAGTGAACCATGGCCATGCCACTGCACTCCAGCCTGGGTGACAGAGCAACACCCTGTCTCAAAAAAAAATCCGTACAACACTGGCTAATAGGATTGTGTGCTCTCACTCTCTCGCTTCGGCCAGTCCCTAACTCCCTACTTCCACACAGTTGAAATCTTTCCCTTTGTGCCAATTCAGCAAGTCTATTCCCTGTTCCCCCACAAGCTGGTGATTCTTCTGCCCACAGTGTCTTCCCTGCTCTCTGCCAGTCAACATCCTCCCCCTTTTCAAGATCCAACTCAAATCCCAACTCCTTCATGCAACTTTCCCCAGCCAGCCCGCACAGGGGACTTTGGCTTTCCCCGTTGGCCTCCACTCGCGGGTTATATACATGGCAGCACACTGCCTTGTGAATTGCCTCTGATCCTGTTTCCATTGATCCCTACGTATTAGTATCTTCTTCTCACAAGGAATATGTGCTTCTCAAGAAAGGAGCCCTGTCTTTATTTTCACACCTTCCTCTCACCCTGCCTCCTACTCTGTTAGCCAGAGAATTGTACTGAGTAAACAGGTTGGCTAAACAAGTAGCTTTCTGACTGAATCATACATCCTCTGAGGGTTCATAAGTGTTCAGAAAATGGTGCTATATGCCATCATATTTAAGGAGCCCTGTTTTTCATGAAGACAGCTTTCAAAAAACAAGATGCCTCCGAGTTTGCCGATGGTCTCATAAGTGACTGTGCAGTCACCTCCCTTGTGCACCAGGCTCCCTCGGCTGGGAGATCTACACATTCTGAGCTCTCCTCTCCTTCCACCTCCCAGCCTCATCCCCATAGTCCATGGTCACAGAATTGATGTTTTGAAAAAAAAAAATCAAAGCTGAGAGGAAATGTAAACGGAAGAATCTATCAAACTCCCCCATCCTTTTTTGGGCCTTCTGCCTGATTTAAGTCCACCTCCAGATTTGTGGACCCAGTACTTTTCGTGACTAATTTTACCTAAAGTAGACTCTCTTTAATGCTGTTTTTTAAAAAAATAATAATGTCAGGAAACTCATTTTCTCACCCAATGGCATGTATTATGAAATACCCAGTACTGCTGTTTCTTTCATGAGCCTTCCAGTACAGAAGCATCTGACACTCCCCTCTTTCCTTCCCTTCCTTCCTTCCCTGCCCAAGCTTTCCATCCAGCATCATCATCATCACCATCCTAAGAGTGCTGGCCGCAGCTGACACAGCCCTCTCGTGCCCTTATCTATTTCACCCTGCTCTAATTGGGCTGTGACAGGAGGACAGAGCTGAAGCTAAAACCCAAAGACCAAAGTGAATGGCTGGTAGAGACACCAGTCCCATTTAGAAAACTGCTTCTAGCTCTTTGGTTGTCCTTTTCAGCTTGGGGTTTTCTTAGTGTCATGATAAGGTGAAGTATTGGAACAAATGCTGACAACAGCACTTCCTTTCCTTCAAACCCCAGATGGTGCCAGATACAGATTTCTTTCAGCCATAGGTCAGCCTAGTGACTTAGAGGGTAGTCGTCCAATGACGCTCACAGAGCAGCCCTCATGTACAAAAAGACTGTGTTCCACTTGGTGTCCAAGTCCGTTTTTGTGAACTTAAAAATGCATTTTCCCATAGAATTGTTTTGATAAAAGGTGGCTGGGTTCCAAAACCGCCTGCAAAAATTCCCATCCAAAATGTAGTTGACAGAAGATTCGCTTAGTAGGGAGAAAAAAAATGACTCTGATACTAGGAATGAATGCCAAAAGATGATTTTAAATAATGGGTAAAACTAGATTGGGAGCTCTTTGAGGGTATCTTTTTTTTTCCTTATTTAATTATGTTTCTGCTTTCCCAGTCTTACCCACTGCCCATCACTGAATGTTTTTACTCATTAAATTTCAGTGCTTGAGAAAAAAGCAGGTTTCATTACAAAATATATCGAAAGACTTGTGTGGATTTTCTTTTTTCTTTTTTTTTTTTTTTTT
>NW_016107399.1:4611623-4634977 GCF_001604975.1 Cebus imitator | reverse complement strand
GTGTGTGTGTGTGTGTGTGTTTAGTAGCTATTAGGTTTTACCGTGTTGGCCAGGCTGGTCTCGAACTCCTGACCTCAAATGATCCACCTGCCTCAGCCTTCCAATGTTCTGGGATTACAGTCATAAGCCATCACACCTGGCCTGGATTTTCTAAAATGGCTTCCAGGACTTTCGATCCTGACTATACCAGCTGCCTAATTTCACCCTCAGATATAGAACTTTCCTTTCCACTGACGTTTGGGTGGCAATATTCATGCATTTATCAATGATAATTTTTAAAAATTGGTCTACAAATGGACTAAACAAAATAAAAGAGGAAAAGGAGGAAAAAAGAAAAGAAAGTAAGTGACGGAGGCAGATTCTCTTAAAGCACCTGGGCAAAATTCCAGGGTATAAGTTGGGGAATATTGTTAAGCTAGAAAGAAAAGAAAGCAAAGAGAGTGAGAGGGAGAGAGAAGAAAAGAGAGTAGAGGAGAGGGAAAGGGAGGGGAGGAGAAGAACCAAGACAAGCACGACAGGGGAAAGGGAGCAGGTAATACACTGCACGTTCTTCCAGGCGGGGAAAGAAAGACGGTGGCCAGCACAAGATATTAGAGCCGACACTGCCACCTGCCTCTCTCACAGTGCACCTTGACTGGCTTATGTCTGCCCGGTGTGGTTTGAGCCTATCTATGTGGCTGTGCTTGAGGGCAAGATTACATTGGTTTCGTGGTTAAGGAGTTTTTCTACTTCAAAAGTAAACATTACTGTTTAATAAAGTAAGTTAGAGAAGACCAACCTGTAGCCTAAGGAATCTACTATTGGCATTTTACAAAAGTAAAACCATTTTTTCCCCACTGCATGACGGGAGAATATAGTACATTGGTTATAGCTCGGGCTCTGGAGTCAGACAAAGGCTTAGAAATCCAAGCTCCTACTCTCCCTCACTCTGGGACCTTGGGAAAGTTACTTACTGATTACTGACCTCAGTTTCCTCACTTATAAAATGGAAAAAATTATATCTTCCTCAAGGAAATGAAAATTAAAAGAAATATCACATGTAAATACCCAAGTACCATGCTTGGCATCTGATACATTTTTGAGCATGCTAATAATTATTTTTCTATTATAGGACTGTTATTGGTGTTAAGATTATTAAGGCTGCAATGAAGACTAAAGAATCTCGTGACAGCAAAGCGACACATGACATATCACCAACCAGCACAACTGGGAGATGAAGAACTAGCAAAAAGAGATGCTGCTGACTGGGACTGAGCCAGGTCTACAGGGCAAGCCTGTCCTCCCAACACCTGGACCTCACCGGGAATATGCGCCTTCATCAGGTGGGGGAGACGTCAGGCAGGACACAGGACTTCTGCCACACTGTCCAGCTGGCCAGCAACTAACTGTCTTAGTCCCTTTGTGCGGCTACAACAAAATACCTGAGACTTGGTAATTTACAAAGAACAGAAATTTATTTCTCACAGTTCTGGAGGCTGAAAAGTCCAAGATCAAGATACTGGCATTTGGTCCAGTGAGGACCTTCTTGCTGCATACTCGCATGGCAGAAGGTGGGAGGGCAAGAGAAAGCAGAAGAGAAGACTCTTCAGTAAGTGCCTTAATCCCATTAACGAGAGAGGAGCCCTAACTGCCTAATCACCTCTGAAAGGCTCCCTAACCCTAATACTGTTGCACTGGCACCACTTGATTTTTGAGAGACGAATTCAAACCATAATAGAAACCCACATCCTATTTGGAAAAATTTCCTATTTTTGTGAATCTTGGTAGAAGGGAGTCGGCCTCCTGCATACTACAGGACCAACTGAACTCTGTCACCCAGAGTTATGAAAAAAGCACCTTGGCTTCCTGCCTCATGACCCACAGGAGCCCACCTGGTTCTGTTATCAGTGACGGATGTCTGAGTTACCAGCAGCAAATGCATACAACTCTGAAGCAACCTCAATTCTTGCCTCCTCAGGAGAAAAAATTGGACTGAAGGACATAAGGCAGAAGAAGAAACTGAGGCAAATTGTAGAGCAGGAGTGAGAGTTTATTAAAAAGCTTTAGAGCAGGAATGCAAAGAAAGTACACGTGGAAGAGGGCTAAGCGGGCATCTTGGAGCATAAGTGTGGGGCTTGACCTTCTGGCTTGGGGCTTTTATGTTGGCGTAGTTCTGGGGTCTTGCATCCTTCCTCCCCGCTTCTTCCCTTGAGGTGGGTCTTCTGCGTGTAATGGCCTGCTAGAGCTTGGGAGGGGAGCATGCAGTGTCCTCTCACAGGCTCACTTGAGGCATTCTACCTATTCCGGTGCAATGCCCGCAGCAGGTCCTATACCAGTTAAACTCCACCATTTTGCCTCTTAATGCACATGCTTGGGATCACTGGCCCAACTCCTGAGATTTTATCAGGAAGCTACTGATCACTAGTTTCAGGTTTCTTCTATCTATAGGAAGACTGCCTTTTCTGGCACTGGCTGAGACCAATCACCATTTCAGAGAGACAGTTAAAAACCACCTGGCCATTACCTGATGGTTGCCCCACATTCTTGGGCAGGCAGATCCCCTTCCTGCCCTGCTCTGCCTGACTGGCCACCTAAGGTAACAATTCCTACATGCTTGTCATGCCTGGTTGTCCAGCTTCCCGGGAGTTGCAAGCCCCAGATTCTATTTCTGTTATTTACACCCAAAAGAGTCTTATCTGGCATCTCATAAGCTCAGTGGACTTAGCAGTTCCTTAGTTGCACTTCTTGCCCAGTGATGACCTTTGTCACTTTATAAGATCATTTCCCTCTTCAGAAGCTACAGAGCATCTGGAAGTCCAACATCCCAACCGAAGCAGAGACAAGCTGTACCTCACTCGAAATCAAGGACACACCTGCCCCTCCCTCAACACCTGAGTTATAGTTACTGAGTACGTAGGGAGGAGCTCTTCTAAGCCCTTCGCAACAATTAATTTATTTCGTGCTTGCACTACCCTATGAAGTAGATACAATTATTACCTTATCCCCCCTTTCATAGAGGAGGAAATAGAGTTCAGAGACGTTAACACACATGCCTAAAGTTACAGGAAAGGAACAGGACTAGGATTTGAACCCAGGCAATCAGACTCCACAGCCTAGCATCACACACACACCAACTTACACTGCTTCTCAAAAGCTGCCTGAAAATAAGTACATAGAGTTATTTAGTGCTACCATGTGCTATGAAGAAAACACAGAAGGGAGATGGATGAGGATAAAAAAAGGGTGATGGGCTGATCGTTTTGTAGGATGCTCAGAGAAGGCCTGTTAGAATGGAGTTGCTATAAACTGAGAGTGAAGAGTGAAGAAGAGTGGGTCTGGAGAACTATTTCTGGCCTTCGGTGCCACTCAGAACTAGTCAGTCCCACTTCTGCATAACCCATCTCCCAAGATCCGAAAGAAACTCCCTCTTCTCTATTCTTCCGTAAAACACCCCATAATTTTGTGCAGTGTTCACTTTCCAGTGTTGTAATCATCCTGAAGCCTGCTTGGACCACAGCCGTGACTCTCAGCGTCTTCCTTAGACGGCAGGTCTGCCACCAACTCCAGACCCAGAGCCAACAGCACACAGGCCAGTTCTTTACGCTCGGTCTAGACCTAGCCTGCCTCTGCGCTCTCATTGTCTCTGCAGCTGCTGTATCTTTTGGCTCCCGGATCTTTTCCCATAAACAGTTCTCCTTCTAAATTTGGACAATTGCTTTAGGGGAAAAAAAAAAAAAAAAAAACTCTGAAATTTTAACTTCATCCTGTTAGTTTTAGCCTGTTATTCCAGGCTGCTAAAATGATTTTCAACTCTCTGATCTGTCATCGTTATTAGACTTCCTCCGTGCTTTGTCCTGTCTGCTAAATTACAAAATGTTTTTTTCTTCATGTGAGTCAAGGATAAAATTCTTGAACAGGACAAAGTCAAGGTCCAGGACAGAGTTCTCTGCCTCAACCAGGGACCATCCCGCAGGCTGAGAATGGGTGTTGTTTTTTCCTACGGGTCTGGGTACCTGAGACAATAGCCTCCAGTCATATATTACACGCTGTTCTCCACCAAGACAGCCAGAATGCACATCCCCAAATGTCAGGCAGCAATGACAATTCATTGTATCCACAGATGTCCCTGAGCTTACAAATTAATTGCTCTGTTTTAAAAAGTAGAACGATGTTAATTTCTTATATGTTCGTCCTGTAGGAATTTACCTTGCATCTATTTCAAATATGCATGATCTCTCACAACTGAAACTTTATACCCTTTAACCATCACCCCTTCCCCTTAATTCCTGGCAACCACCATTCTACTCTCTGCTCCTACAAGTTTGGCTATTGTAGATTCCACATATAAGTGAGTCTGTACAGTATTTGTCTTTCTGTGCCTGGCTTATTTTACTTAGCATAATGCCTTCCAGGTCCATCCATGTTGTTGCATATGGCAAGGTTTCCTTCTATTTTAAGGCTGAATGATATTCCATTGCATGTATGTATTCCATTGCTAAACTTTCTTTATCCATTCATCCACTGGTGGACATTTAAGCAGTATTCATATCTTGGTGGATGTGAGTTATGCTATTAATACATGAGAGCGCAAATCTCTCTCCAAGATTCTGATTTCAATTCCTTTGGATATGTACACAGAAGTGGGATGACCAGATCATATGGTAGTTCTGTTTTTAGTTTTCTGAAGAATCTCCATACTATTTTCCATAATGGCTGTATCTCTTTGGGATAAAATTTAAGTGGTCATTTTTAAATCATTTTGTATGACTCTTGGAAGATGAAATTGCCTGGCTGCCTTTGTGGGCAACCTTGTAGGCATCACACTTAGACAGAAATGCCCAACCTAGATTTCTTCCTTCTTGAAACTTGTCAGTTGACTTAAGTCTCAGGCCCAAGAAATTATACAATATCCTAGCAACTACTTTCATATTAGACAGATTCACTTGTTTCTCTTTTAGAGCCGCTACCTGCAAAGTGCCAGGCATTTGACAAGTATTCTGCTTTAATCTCAAAACAGCCCTGAAAATTAAGTATTATGGGGCCTCACCCTACAGATGAGGTGGTTAAGGCTCAGTAAGCTTTAAAAATGTTGTCGAGTGTTTCAGCTTAGCAACACAGAGACAGGGCTTCAAACTAGGTCTGCCTGGCTCCTCGATGGAGCCTCCTCCACCCGCCCACCCTAAAGTCAAGCAGAAGGAAAATCTGCAGTGGAAGCAAGACCTTGATCCTTAGCAGCACCTTGCTATTTGGGGCCAGCTGCTCAGAGCCCCAAGAATAAAAAATCACCATTAATTTGGGCTCAAGTTCTCTCTTTATTCCAATCTTGCCCATCACTTTCACGGTGTCCTTTGAATTTGGAAAGCATTTGTCTGGATTTTTTTTTTTTTTTTTGAGACATAGTTTTGCTCTTGTTGCCCAAGTTGGAGTGCAATGGCACAATCTTGGCTCACTGCAACCTCCGCCTCCAGGTTCAAGCAATTCTCCTGTCTCAGCCTCCCTAATAGCTGGGATTACACGTGCCCATCACCAAGCCCAGCTAATTTTTTGTCTTTTTTTTTTTTAAATACAGACAGGGTTTCACTATATTGTCCAGGCTGGTCTCAAACTCCTGACCTCAGATGATCCACCCGCCTCAGCCTCCCAAAGGCTAGGATTACAGGCATGAGCCACTGCACCCAGCTCTGTCTGGCTTATCATAAAGAAAATTCTGCCTCACACCTGTAATCCCAGCACTTTGGGAGGCCGAGGTGGGCAGATCGTGAGGTCAAGAGATCAGACCATCCTGGCCAACATGGTGAAAATACGTCTCTACTAAAAATACAAAAATTAGCTGGGTGTGGTGGCGCATGCCTGTAATCCCAGCTACTCGAGAGGCGGAGGCTGGAGAATCGCTTGAACCCAGGAGGCGGAGGTTGCAGTGGGCTGAGATCACATCACTGCAGTGCAGCCTGGTGACAGAGCTAGACTCTGTCTCAAAAAAAGAAGGAAGCAAGAAAGTGAAAGAATAAAGAAAGAAAAGAAAGAAAGAGGGAGGGAGGGAGGGAGAGAAAGAAAGAAAATAAAATTCTACTTTTTCTACAGTTAAGCACACTGACACAGAAAAAATTAATAAAACTACTTTTAAAAATCAAGAGACAAGCTAGGCATAGTGGTACAAGCCTATAACACCAGCTACTCAGAAGGCTGAAGAAAGAAGGTCCCTTGTGCCCAGGAGTTTGAGGCTGTAGTGTGTGCTATGATTACACCTGTGAATAGCCACTGCACTCCAGACTGGGCAAGGTAGCGAGACCCTGTCACTTAACAAAAAAAAAAGAATCAGGAGAAAGTGGGGAAAGAAATTATGGCAAATTAATCCACCTACAGCACCATTTTCATTTTGGTTTTTATCTATCTTAGCTCAGGTCACAACAACTCCATCCCTTATCATCAGGTGTGTGTGTCCAGCCCCTAACTATGCTAAACTTGGAACAGTTTAAGATACCCAAGTACAGCATGGACTTTGGTAACAGAAAACCTTCCTGCCACTTCCCAGCTGGGTGCCCTAAGACAGTGCCCTTTCCTAACTTCTCAGAGCCTCGGTTTCCCATCTATAGCATGAGGATAATCATCTTGGCTAACAGTGATAAGGCAAAGGTCAAATTCGGTAAAACATCTGAAATCTCTGTGGGCTATAAAGCACCATGCCCATATTTTTGGACATTATGTTTTATACATCGATTTACTTAACATCCTGGCAACCTCCTCATTTGCATGCCCTGTGGCAAACAGAAATCTGGGACACAGCACAGCAAACTTGGAAGCATAGAGAAAATGCAAACTATGAGCAAATCCAGCATAAACACACAGATTTACCAGGAAATCCTTTACATTGTAAGCAAAGAAATAAATTTTGGTGCATTAATGTAGGGGATTCATTATTAACTGAATCTTATTCTTTAGTCAAAGTTTTCCTGAAGAAGGAGGGATTTCAGAAAACTTTTAAATAGCATCTGAGCCTAAGATGCACTAATGAGGGGTAAGTGGTCCATTGACCCAGGACAGCAAGTAGATGTATCTCCTCCCATCACCCAGGCTAATAAGGGAAGACAAGAGTTATGAGAAGACATTGAGGACGTGGACCAAGTTCCCTCTTTCACTGTGAGTCACAGGAAGACCTTGAAAGGTGAGGATGTCAACTCAGAGTCCACAGATGGCAAAATCAGGTTTCTTATCCTCTACGTACTTACAGATCTCTACTACACTTGGAATTCAGGGCTGCTTAGATGATAGAGAAAAAGAGACAAGGTATCTGACCGGGTTATCACTCTTGCTCTGATTCTGGCTTCCTCTCCTTGGCCTTTTGTATCACCTCCTTGGAGTCTCTAGAGCTACCTAAGTAGCTAACAAACCAGCTGAAAAGCTCATCTTCAGCAAGATCGCTTTTGCAAGTGTAACAGCCTCAGCTGAAATGGATTGGCTTCTTAAAGGAATTTGGCAGCACTCTTTTAAAAAATCTTGTTGACCTCATATATGTCTTCTTTTGAAAAGTGTCTGTTCATATCCTTCGCCCACTTTTGAATGGGTTTGTTTGTTTCTTGTAGATCTGTTTTAGTTCTTTGTAGATTCTGGATATTAGCCCTTTGTCAGATGTGTAGATTGCAAAATTTTTTTCCATTCTGTTGGTTGCCAGTTCACTCTAATGATTGTTTCTTTTGATGTACAGAAACTCTGGAGTTTAATTAGATCCCATTTGTGTATTTCAGCTTTTGTTGCCAATGCTTTTGGTGTTTTAGTTATAAAGTCCTTGCCTATGACTATGTCCTGAATGGTTTTGCCTAGCTTTTTTCTTCTAGGGTTTTTATGGTGTTAGGTGATCATTAAAAAATCTGGAGACAACAGATGCTGGAGAGGATGTGGAGAAATAGGAACACTTTTACACAGTTGGTGGGAGTGTAAATAGGTTCAACCATTGTGGAAGACAGTGTGGTGATTCCTCAAGGATCTAGAAATACAAATTCCATTTGACCCAGCAATCCCATTACTGGGTATATACCCAAAGGATTATAAATCATTCTGTTATAAAGACACATGCACACATATGTTCATTGCAGCACTGTTTACAATAGCAAAGACCTGGAACCAACCCAAATGCCCATCGATGATAGACTGGACAGGGAAAATGTGGCACATATACACCATGGAATAATTGCAGCCATAAAAAATGATGAGTTCGTGTCCTTTGTAGGGACATGGATGAATCTGGAAACCATCATTCTCAGCAAACTGACACAAGAACAGAAAATCAAACACCGCATGTTCTCACTCATAGGTGGGTATTGAACAATGAGAACACATGGACACAGGGAGGGGAGCATCAGACACTGGGGTCTGTTGGAGGGGCTGGGGGAGGAACATCGGGGGGTGGGGAGGTTGGGGGAAGATAACATGGGGAGAAATGCCACATATAGGTGATGGGGATGGAGGCAGCAAACCACATTGCCATGTATGTACCTATGCAACAATCCTGCATGATCTGCACATGTACCCCAGAACATAAAGTACAATAAAAATTTAAAAAAGAAAATCCTGTTGAAGCGACAGTGCATGTGAGAGGGAGTGGGGAGCAGGGATGGCGGGGTGGGCTTACTACATTATAACAACCAGAGGTCTCATGACACCTTAGCTTTTCCTAGACAGACAGGACTGAAGTGTTGTTCTGTTTGCACTCTTGTTTGCACTGCCTCCTCTGCCCCCCACTTGTCCTTCTCCTTCCTCTACGATGCAACAATACAACAGGGTTGTGTTATGCAGTGGGCTCTATCATCCACTCTCCAAAAGGCTCAAAGAACGCAGACGGACTCTTCCTCCTGAGTAAATCCTTCTCAATTAGCTCCTCGGCTGGCCCCATCTTAACATCTGCCTGAGGTCCATATGCTGTCTACGAGATGCTCATTAGTACTGCAGTCCTAGAGTCATCGGTCAGACCCTGGACACCAGTAAAACATGCAGAACCATCTACTCCAGAGCCAACAACTTACTATGAAACCTTCACATTTTCACTGCCAAGCAGGCAGAAGCGGGCCTCAGAAAACCAGAAGCTTTGCTTCTTTTCACACACCTCTAATATCGAGTTGTCAGGTCAGAAGCACCAAAATTGCATTATACCTTCCTCAAAGAAGTTTTGTAAATGATAATTTGGTTTTGAAGTTTGTTTGTGGTGTTTTTGCCTATCCGACTCAGAAGGCCGCTTTCATCCTGACAATTTCAGTTATAGCTATGGCTCTCTTTAAAGCTGCTAGTCTTGCATGGGTAGCGCCTTCCTTAGAAGGAAAATCTGCAGTATCTTTTTTTAAGCTCTGCGTCAGAAGACGGCCTGGACGCAGGGTGGGGTGGTTGATGAGTCGGAGCTTTGCTGCCACCTAGTGTCCGACCTAGGAGGATGACGCGGTTCCCTAGATAAAGACTTGAAAGCTCCAGAGAGCCTCATCGGCTATGCAGTGGGCAGGGGTGATTGTGCCGAGTTCTGGGTCACGCGCTTGGCTCTGATTTAAGGAGGTCAACCACACATACCCACAGGCAGAAAAACGGAGGCTGGTGCCTGCCGTTCCACCCCATCACCAGGACAATAGGGGTGGGACCAGCAGTCTTCATTTCCACAACGTATCCCGTGGCCCTTGGGCGACTTTTCCTGCGCTCCTCCCCCAATACGATATTCTCCCCTAGGGAATAAATAGAGAAACAGAGGAGGAAGCAGGAAAATGTAAGCAATGTGATTTTCTCTCGGCTCCTCATTCCCCTGCAGAGACCTTTGAGGACTAAAACCAAGACCTAAAGGGGAGAAAGAGATTTTAATATCCAAGCTCTGAAATCTCCAGGTAATGCAGACCACTAAAGTGATGTCAGTGGCCTCCATAAGGAGGCATGGAGAGGACCCTGTCAACCAACTTAGGAAATCAACACTTAAGAAAAATAGCTTAGCTTATTTAACTAAAGTTACATCTGACGGCTGTTTGTGATTCCTCTGCAAGTTTGAACCCCTAGTAACCCCTGGTATGTATTATGTATGCCAAAGTGGGGACATTCATACTTTTAATAATAATAATGCTGTGAATTTTAGTTAATTAGAAGGGTCAGGGACTGGAAGGCCTGATTAATTCGATTTTCTAGTTAACTAAGAGTTCATAAGGAAATTCTCTCTTTTCTAGGCAAGTGATTTCTGGTAGTTAAAGCCCTCTGTGCTCATCTGTGTCTGTGGAATATTTCTGTCAATGGGAAGACTCTGACACATGCTTATCAAATTTTAGAAGGGCTTGGTTTGGTAATGCATCACATGGCAGAAGTCATTCAAAAGTAATTCAACAGGCTTATATTATGAGTTAAGACTAAAGTCCTGGAAATAGATTTCTTTAAGTTAACCACACAAATACAGGATGTTGAAACTTGGCTTAATAGCAGTTCATGTGGGAAGCCCTAGGCATTTTAGTAACCCGCTGTGGCTGCCAAAAATGACAAAGCAGTCTTAGGCAGCGCTGAAAGAGAAAAGCAGTGTTGGGAGCAAGCAAGGTGGGGGCTCTACTGAATATGCCATGTTGTCTGCAATGCTGTGTTCTATTCTGCCTGCCACAGCATAAAAGGAAAGAGAAGTGATGAACATTTTAGAAATGACGGCATATGAGGAAAATCTGAAGCTGCTGACGATGTTTGGAATGGAAGAATGGAAGGCCCAGGGAGAAACTGAAGAGCTATATTCAAACATGTGAAGGGTTGCCATGGGAAGAGAGGATAGGTTTAGAGCTGTTAAAAGAAAAACTTTAGACAAAACAAATTTAATGGAGTTGATTTGTGCAAAGAATCGTTCGTGAGTTGGGCAGCACTCATCACCGGCAGAAGTTCGGAAAACTGCTGCAGCAGCTTGGACAGCAAGCCTTTATTTATGGGCTAAATGCAGAAGAAAGGCAAAGAAAATATATTTAAATATCTAAGAGTCTTTACCAATCGGCAGCCATGAACTAACTTCTGCTGCTGGTTTCTGATTGGTAAAGGCCCTAGATTCATCTCACCGTTTTATGCTGGGATTTGCTTGCTCAGTAGGAGCTTGAAGCCCTGGAGCCATTCCAGCCTAATGACCTCTCAATTTTAAAAACATTTTAGCAGTTCCTCACCTATCAATCAGCCTCTTGTTATGATAGACTGACCACAACTTGGGCATAAACACCATTCCCTGTCATGATCATGGCTGGTTTTTCTTCTCAGCACAAAGCTCCTAAGTCACAACATCAGGCTCCTGGAAGAAATATTCCTTTTGTTGTTCATCCATTTTTGTCACCCTAATCACAGTGAGACCTTCTCACATGCTATTAATGGTCTTAAATGCTACAGACGTGCATTTAAGACCCTTGAAAGAATACAGTGCACCAGGACCAGGGAGACTGCAATGAGGAGTATACGAGGACAATTCCAAGACACTGGAGTGTGTCCCATTAACCAAATCAACCAAAAGAAAGAAAATAAAAACCAAGGTTAACGGGTAGAACAAGCTACCAGCTCAGCTCTGGGTCCAGGGAGCAGTTAGTAGAGAAGATTTCTAGATTTGAACTCAGAAGGTATTTTCCTGGTTTGTAATTTCAATGTCTCTGATTATGACACTGAACAGTTCAGTGTATTCCCTGAGTGGTCCGTGCATGCATCAATAGGCATGAGAGTTGTCCTCTAAAATTTATATCACGTTGTTCAACTCTAGCTTGCAGGGCTTCAGGAACAGAGCAGTTTATAGATGACAAAATCTTGAGGATAATGAGTGAGACTAGAATATGATATCCACAAGACTACATTCTATTTTTCTGGTGAAATATTATTTTTCTGTCTCAAAGATAATAACAATAGGACCAATTTGGTTGCAAAATATGTCCAGTCTCATTAAACTTGGCCTGATTATTTATCAGGCCATATATAAATTTTGGCCTGATAAATGATCAATGGTACAATCTCGGCTCACTCCAACTTCTGCCTCCTGGGTGCAAGCGATTCTCCTGCCTCAGCCTCCCAAGTAGCTGGATTTACAGGTGCCTGTCACCATGCTCAGCTAATTTTTGTATTTTTAGTAGAGATAGGGTTTCACTATGTTGGTCAGGCTGGTCTTGAACTCCTGACCTCAGGTGATCCACCCGCCTCGGCCTCCCAAAGTGCTGGGATTACAGGCATGAGCCTATAGATGATTGACGGATGGATGGATGGAAAGAAAGATAGATGATTGATTGATTGATAGATAGATAGATAGATAGATAGATAGATTTGTTACAGGGATATGACCTTATGCAACTGGGGGAGTTGGCTAAGCAGTTTCTATAAAACTGTTGTCTTCACGTCTGATGCTGGAACTTGAAATACTCAGGGCAGGCAGTTGGGGAGGGAAGGTGAGAATAAGAATAAGCTCAAGCCCATAGGCATGAGCCAAAAACCACACAGATAAATAACCAGTGTCAGTTCTTGTTGCCTCAATATGGATAGTATGAGTGTCCTACAGAAACCAGGGCCCATCATCATTGGAACTAAATGGACACACCCTGCCCAGGAGTCAGAGCAGCTGAAGGAGTCAGACAGGCTGGAGCAATGGCAGGCTCAGCCACTGCCTCACTCCAATGGATAAGCGAGAACTTGTATGAGCTGCAAAGCGGATGCTGCTTCACTTCCCATAAGACTGGGGGATCCCTTAAGTAGCAATACACAAGAAATAGATTCTGGAAGACATAGTTCTGCCTAGCAAAATTCACACATGACGAAGCTACTACATTGAATCAGAGAATGCAGCTAAGACCTGAAGTCAAAATGAGGCTCTTGTCTCAACTCAGACCTTAGGGCAGGCCTGTAGCAATTGATCTGACCTAGAGAAGAACAGAAAGGGGAGTGCAGCCTCCTTATACACTGGCGGATGGCAGAGTCTAAACAAGGAATTCAGTGGCTTTACCAATTTGGTAGCACCCAAAAACAGGATTACTACTGAACTAAGGAAGTTTAAGTATCAGAGCTCTTACTTGTAAAAATCCGTCCAAGACTTTAGGGGGACACTATCAAATCAATAGTCATAATGTTTGCATTTCCAAAACTGCTCAATTTAAAGGCACAACACAACCTGGGTCCCTCCCACAGTCTTTGCTTAATCTGGTCCAGTGGGCATCTGATTGTCCCTGAGTTCTCTATATGTTATTTCTTCTCCCATGGAAAAAAGCAAGTGAAATGGAGAAATAGCAGAATTGCCCCCAAAACTTCTTCTAAGGGAGAGAATCTCCTAAAGAGAAAGTTATATTGCCTGGATGTCTTTCTTTAAGGGCTGATAGTGGAACAATGGGGACAAGGCAAATTATCATAATCTGTAAAGAAACCAACTAGCTGGTCAGCAAACTCATTTCCTCTTCTTCAGGGACACAGGCCGAGACATTTCCCACCCTCCCTCGTGGCCTGTGATGGATTTCTAATGGAATATGAAAGGAAGCAATAGGCACTGTTTCCAGCTTTGGCTGATAAGAATCATCCATCCCTGCCGGCTGAGGTGAAGAAAGAAGACGTCCACCACCAAGAGAAACCCGGGAGCCTGTGTTAAAAATAGAAGAGCCACCAAATGGCTTCTTCCATCCAGAAGCTGTGTCAGAATGCCACATAAGTAAAAACTGAAGTCTCACTGTGTAAAGTCACTGAGATTCAGGGTTTTAGTCTATTGCAGAAGGTAGGCTCCTGTACAAAGACACATACCTGTATAATATAATAAGGAAAATAGAAATGCTTAAAATTAACCTTTTTTTTAATGAAAAGTAAGGATCATATGAACCATGTGGCAAAGAAAGTTAAAGAGGGAAAGATCTGTTTTGTCAGCCAGGAGAGCTCCATGGAGGAGATGGATTGTGTATGGGACCTTAAAAGTTAAACGGGGTTTAACAAAAACATTAAATGGGTAGTTTCACATGGAGAAACAGTAAAAGTCAAAAGTAAGTTGTGGAAAGGATAATAGTAGATTGGCTGGAACATAAGTTTTATGTAAAAGAATAATGGGCAATTAAACTGGAACGACATGTTGAGGTCAGTTTTGGAAGGTTTTCCACGGCAAGCTAAGGAAACTGGCTTTTATACTTATATTTCCAGTAGTGAGTCGTTGAAGGTTTTTAAGCAGAGTGGTGACGTAACCCAAATGGAATTTTAGGAAGATGGTGCTCACAGCAATTGTAAGATGGCCTAAAGACAGAGAGGGGAAGCCATAGCCATAATCCAAAAATATGAGAATAAGAATCGGAATGAGAGTAGTGTTGTGAGACAGTTCTTTATGGGTCTTTCTCAGCTTAGTGGTCCAAATAATGTGAAGATGTATTGTAAGCTCCAAAGCGAAATAAAAATATCAATTATGATTTTTATTATCATTAACATTATTAAAGGAAAAGGAGGGAGATGGAATTCCAAGCCAATGTTTGCCACTTAAACAAGCAATCCTCAATCAAGTGGGAGGTGGGAGACAAAAGATTAACGATTAAAATGGGTTTTGGGAATTACTTGTAATCGTTTATTTTTTAAACTCTCATTCTCGCCTTTAACATGGAAACTTCAGAGTCAATCATGTAAGAACCAGTGGGAAACATTTTATGAGGGATTGGATAGAGACAGAGAAAGATTATACTGGAAATTGTTGAAAAGAAGATTCTCCCATAAATAATAGTAAGTATATCTTCAGTGATCATAAAATTTTATTTAAAATGCACTTTCTGTGTTATTTCTCCTAACTGCATTCTCCTTCCACTCTTCATTTTTTGTATCCACAAGTCTCACACCAGCTTTGCTGAAATGATAACTGACAGCACTCAGCCAGGATTGAAACTAAGAATAGCACATCATTGGAGGCTTCAGCCTTTTCACAGGACTTGCAATGTCTATAGAGCATAAACTGATGGGAGGGAAGATAAACGCTGTACTTGGTTTGTATTGGATAAAAACAAGAATGTAAGCATCACCCCATGGGGACCCAGTACTGGGGAGATGCTTTTCTACCCTGGTACCTTTTGAATGCATTACGCTAAAATATTTATGCTTATTGCATTGCAAATAAAAGGAATCAGATAAATGCTAAACTCATAACATTATTAATTTATTGAACATCTATGGTCCTGTACCTCCAGTAATCACAGGAAATCTTTAAACAACAAACAACTCTTAAAAAAAAAAAAAAAAAGGTAAAAGAATGAGGTAAGCAGGAATAAATGGATACTCAGTAAGGACAGAAATGTGACATCAGAAAAAAAGAAAGTGAGTTTACTTCGGTTCAGAAACACTCACTGAGCCGCTACGATGTAATGGACATTTATAGAAGCTGCCAGAAATACAAAGACGAAGGAGACACAAACCCTTGGGGAGCTTTGGCCAGTGAGGGAGAAAGGTGCCAAAATATATAAAACTGAGGCAATTATAAAAAATAAGACCTTCAGATGTCAACATTATCCATAAAAGATTTAACTTGGGAAAGTCCACCAACTGGTACAAGAAGAATTATGTGGAAGGTTCTCCATTTTTGCTTAGGCTCTAGGAGGAAGAAAGAAAGAAGAAGGAAGGAAAGAAGGGAGGGAGGGAAGGGAGAAAGAGAGAGAGGGAAGGAAGGAAGGAAAGAAAAGGAAAGGAAAGAAAAAGAAAAGAAAAGAAAAAAGAGAGAACTCCCTGAGCCCTTATCCTACCCTTTTCCCACCTGTAGTATAACCTCTCTGGATTTATGAGGCACTAGCCCACATGACAAGAGATCAGGGCACTGGAAGAATGCTTGGCTTTCTCTACTTCCTATCTCCTCCCTATGTAAACCCATTGATGAGGTTCCTACCTCTTAAACAACAGTCAAATAATTGATCCTGAGGCAATGTCATTACCACATTCCCAGGACCTCCTTTGGAACACCTAATGTCTGAACTAATGAATAAGCCCTATCCCTGTGTCTCAGAGTGCTGTGAGCCTGTATGACTCACCAACTCTGATTCTTGATCTGTTTTGTGAACCCCCACCAGTTCTGGACCATGCTCTAGGCCTGGAGTTTTATAATAACTTTAAAAGTGAAAAATCTTAAAATCACATGCCAAAAAAAAAAAAAAAGCAGGAGAGAGAGATAGCAAGCTGTTTTCCTAGGTCTCAGATCACAGCCAAGTATTTGCGGGGTACATTTGATAGAGCTGGGAGAGATAAACAGGTTGCCTATGATGAAATAAAAAGCTGCTTTTACTGCATCCAATGCTTCTAGCTGCTCTACATAACACTTTGCCTCCTGTAAATAATTGTGCTAAACAATAGACCCACCTACAGCATGCTAAGAAAAGTGTAACCGTAGGAATTTAAGGCCATCTGTTAGCTTTTCTACTCGCTCTGCTCATCTCTGCCCTATCTCTTTTCAGAAAAATGTTCATTCCCCATGTGGTCCACACAGCAGGATTCCGGACTCCCACTCGTCATCTCACAAGTACCTGTCCAATGTTGTATGTTGACCAACTTATCCTGGGCAAATCCAGGCTGTCTCCATTTTAAATTGAAATGCCCACATCCCAGAAAGCCCCTCAGTCTGAGACACTGACTTCTCTCCAGGACAAGAAAGTGTCAGTGGTCCCTGTATCACATCCTCTCTGTAGAGCAAAAAATTTACGGCATCATCTTGCTGGTAGCTGACTTGGCAGCAGGCTGGCCAAACAGTGGCATAACTTACACATACGGCCTCCCAATTCAAGGTCTAATCATTATAAGGATTACAGAGTCCTTCTCCCTTTCCTCACATTTGTGAACTTTAAAGCTGCAAAGTCTTGGATTTCTGAATGCTTTGGCTACAGCACATTTTTGTTTTGGTGTCAATAAGTGCACTTTTAAAAATATCTATCCTAAAATGAATCACCTGAGTATCAATCAATATTTGCCAGGCTTCATTAGATTTTGAGATCACATTGCTTTAATCAAATTATAATGTACTCATACCCACATTCTACTGCTCCAGAAAATTCAGCCTTTTCACCAGAATCTGTCCCAAAAGGTTTCTGGAAATGCCCTAGAGACGTTTCCCTGCTACCCCACCCTTGGAAGACCAGCAATCTGCCACCAGGCCCCTGATGGTCCCTGGCCCATGAAGCCTGGCTCATTGCACGATCTCCTTGTCTCCCGTTTTCCCACTCCCTACACCCAGCCTCCTCCCAAGTGTGAACACAGACTCTTTTCCCTAATCACCACCGCAGCCCTGAGAACCTGATATAAATGTAACAAGAAACCAGGGGGAATAACGTAACTGCTCCTGCTTGGGACCATTCTCAGTACAGGGTGACATCAAGTTGTGAATGGGAGCAAAAGCTTCACCATCAGATAGGTACGAATTCTGCCCCTAGTAGTTGTGTTACACTGAACACCCCATCTACGCTCCCTGAGATGGCTCCCTCGTCTGTAAGATGAGAAAAATGAAAAATAGTATCTAGCCCACATGAAAACTCATATAGGAATGTTCAAACAGTGGAAACATCCCAAATGCCCATCAGCAGATGAATAGATAAACAAAACGTGGCCATATTTAGCAACGGAATATTTTTTGGCAAAAAAAGGAACGAAGTACTGATACACACTACAGCATCAAGGAACCTCTAAGTGAAAGAAGCCAGTCACAAAAGACCATACATCACATGATTCAGACGAAGTGCCCAGAATGGGAAATCTACAGAGAAAGAAAGATCAGTGGCTGCCTAGGGCTGGGGATGGAGGTGAGTAGGAAGGAAATGGGCAGTGACTATTAATGGGTATAAGCTTTCTCTGTAGGATGACAAAAATGCTCTAAAATTACATTATGGTGATGGACACCCAACTCTGTAAATATACTAGAAAAATCCAATGAATTGTACAATTTAAATAGGCTATGTAAATTATATATCAATAAAGTTATCAAAAATAATAATCTGGCTGGGTCCAGTGGTTCATGCCTATAATCCCAGCACTTTGGGAAGCAGAGGGGTTGGATCACCTAAGATCAGGAGTTTGAGACCAGCCTGACCAACATGGTGAAACCCCATCTCTACAAAAATACAAAAAAAATTAGCCAGCCATGATACCAGGCAAGTATAATCCCTGCTACTCGGGAGGCTGAGGCAGGAGAATCTCTGGGAGGCAGAGGTTACAGTGATCCAAGATCGTGCCACTGCACTCCAGCCTGGGTGACAGAGCGAGACTCTGTCTCCAAAAAAAAAAAGCAGAAAAAAAATTTCCAAAAAGATACAATCTTATAAAGACATAACTTTGACAAAAATTATACAAAGAACTTTTTATCAAACCAAGCATGTTTTCCCATCTGAAATTTCCAAGCACTGCTAAGGATTATTTCTAAAAATTCTTGATTAATACCTGTGGGGTGCCTACCATGTACCTACCAGGCACATGTGCAAGGTGTTGAAGGTACAACAATGGAAAACAGTCTTTGCCCTCAACTGTAACCAAGACAGTCATCCACCCTGTAACAGCACAGTTAAGCATTTCTCTAATTTAAATTTCTAACTCTAATGACCATCCACACCCACATGCTTAAGTTAATAGAAATCCATGGAGTATCCTCACTCTCTCATGACTTCCTGTTGTTAACAACCCTGGACACTTTACCCCAACGTATTCCACTTAGCAACTTTAGCCCAGGCCCCAAGCTATTCATACTTAAGGATCAACTCTTTTAACCCACATACCAGCCATTTTTCTCAAGGCATACCAGTGTCCAGGTGGCTGCATGAGTCCATATAGGGTCCAGAAGCATCTCTTACCTGACTTGTGTGGAAACCAGTCATCCATTCAAACTATTCCTCCCATTGTGGTAATATAATTTTGTCTTAGAGGAAATATACTTTTCCTGCTGCCCAATCTTGGTCTTGGCTAACCCCAAGCCATCCAATATATTTCACTACATTTGAACCACAAATAGAAAAGGTCTTTCCTCCTAAGAGATTACTGTGTTCCCATCTAAATATGTCTGATCCCTCTTCAGCAACCTCCAGGCTCAAAGCCTTCCCCATCTAATAGGCATGTAGGAGGGATACTACAGCTCCATCCTCCAGAGCCAGCCCTGGTTAACCCAAAACTCCTTGTTAAATTCTTCCCCAAACCCTACCCCCCAAAAAGTGCTCTTTCAGAACAAAATGAGTCTGTACCAAAGGTTTATTGACTTCTTCTCTAGGGACATGGAACTCATCACTAAATAAACATACTTGTGCACACACACACACACACACACACACACACACACACACAAATACACACACAGCTACTCCTACAAGGTGCTCCAAATCAGAGTGGTCATGACCAGAAAAAGTGAATTTCCAATGTTTCCATATTGAGAATGAGAGTTTGATCAACTTCTCACCCCTGACCAGTTGAATTCTAAGTCCTCACACAGGCCTGACCTGTTGCTCTGGCCTCCAGGTTTGCCAGACTCCAGTTTTATTTCAGTAGGTTGGGTACTTTGGCAGGGAGGGAGCTGGAGAGCTGAAACAATTAATTGGCTGGAGATGAAACCACAGAGACCCATAAAACTGTCTTCGTGTGGCTGAGTGAGTTCTGAAAGGGGCCTCAGGACCAGGTGGCATCTCTTGTTCTGTTCAAATGCTAAATCTGAAAAATATCTCAAAGACAAGTTCTTTAAGTTTCACAATAGTGATGTTATTGATAGGAGTAGTTGGGGGAGTTATAATCATGTGACCCCAGTTTTGTGATTCTGGGGCAGCAAACAACTTATGGAAAAACAAACAAAGCAATGGCAGGTCATTGTTTATGCCTATTCTATAGCAAAGTTCAAGGCCCTACCATAATTTTAACCTTGTCTTATGAATGCAGCTTCGGTCTACAAACAAGGCAGGAGGGCAGTTTTCCTTGCCTCATAGGTTAACTGTGAACTCAATTTATCTCATACTTATCTTGGCCTCCATGCTGGAATAAGCAATTTATCCTGTGAAGTTAGACGCAAGATGGAGTCAGTCACGTTAGATTTCTCTCATTACTTATTCCGAAAAGGCAGTTTCACCAAGAGTTTGGGGGTTCTGTTCCTAGAAGCTTGGGGTGTCAGACATACAGCATCATAGATGTGTCTACAATGATGATGATGGAAAAGTTCTGGTGTCTTCAGACCACAGAGGCTCTTCCTTTATATCTTTTTTGGCACCACGTAGCCCTACCTTAACCTCTGTTCCAGGATGCCTGTACTCCCTCTGCTCACCAACCTGGCCAGTAGCCAACAAGTGGCACAGTAAAGTGGGAATGGGTGGAGAAAATAAAAAGGAAGGAGTTGAAAGAAGTGCCACTTGAATATCCCAGTTGCCATCCCTTACTTTGACTGACCCACAATTTCCATAAAACAGAATTCATATTCTTCACAAATTTTAACTTGCTGATAGTCACTCAAATTTATTCTAGTCTTGGGGAAAGTGGTGAAGACATACTAAGCTTCCGATATCATTTACTGAGTTTTTTTCTTATGAACTTAGGTCACGAAAACCTTACTCCCCTAATTTGACCACCTTCCAGTTCTGGGGGGTGTCCACCAAGTGACATAAAGGGAATCAGCAGTTTCTCATAGGCATCTGGCTCAGCATGGTGGGCAGAGGTGGTTAGGAATGAGGCTGGCTCATCCAGGGAAGGGAGGGTTGGTGAGGTCACATAGACTCCAATGAAGGCCCCACAGCAGGGGACGCTTTTCAATAGCCCAGGCTTCAGGGAGAGTTAGAATCTCTACCATCTGGCTGAAAGTATTACATAACTGTTTCTATTCAAGAGGGATTTCAGTTCCTCTTAAATTTCATGTAATAGTTCAGAAAACCTGAAAGGCGCCATTTTTGTTTTATAATGAGCTAAGTAGAGAAGATACATGAGCAAGGAAATGTATACAAGACTCCAGAGTTTGTCTAACACATTACAGAAGTTAATCTGTCACTTATGAGACTGACTTAACTAACTAGCATTGTTTCTTCTGATCAGAAATCAGCCCTAGACTATTTAAAGAAAAAAGCAGGCCAGGCATGGTGGCTCATGCCTATAATTAGGAGGCTGAGGCAAGCTGATCACAAGGTCAGGAGTTCGAGACCAGCCTGGCCAATATGGTGAAACCCCATTTCTACTAAAAATGCAAAAATTAGCCAGGCATGGTGGTGGGTGCCTGTAGTCCCAGCTACTCAAGAGGCTGAGGCAGGAGATTCACTTGAACCAGGGAGGCAAAGGTTGCAGTGAGCAGAGATTGTACCACTGCACTCCAGCCTGGCAACAGAGCAAGACTCTGTCTCAAAAAAAATTTTTTTAAGGAAGAAAACAGAAAGTGTCTCTGGTTAGACAGCTAACAGAACCTATATGTGAAACCAACTATCATGGAGTATGTGTTTAAGAATCACAGCAGGTTCCAAGCTGAGCATCCTACAAGACTGAGGAGAAATAATCACCCCAAACTCTGCTAATGCTCATGTTATCAAGCTGCAGAAGACCCCATTCACCTGAGCAATATAAATGAAAATATAATGTTTATGAGCTTCTTTCTGTTCTGTGCCCCTGGGCCAGGTCTTCTGTTTGCTTGAGGCTAGGGCAGGTGCAGGAAGGGCGAGAATCGAGATGAGTTTTTATCCCCTAATTACACTTGCTGAGCTCTTGGTACAGGACATGTGAAGGACTTGGTGCCAGGACTTGCTGCATGACTGGTGAAGAGGCCTTAGCTAGACCTGCTGGGGCAATTAAAGGCCACAATAGCCTAAAGTTCTAGCAGATTGAGAAATGACCACCTGTTATAACTTACCAAAGTATGTCTTGCAGAGATACTAATATGTGAATACCTTAGTGACCTCTAATGGTATTGTAAAGGGACGGGGAAACAGGAGCAACACTGCCTTGTGGGCATGCTGACCAGGCAGCTCTCCAAATGCATGGATCCATTGTGCCTTGGCCACTCACACACCAGCTAGTGGCTCAGAGCTCTGGCCAGGCAACCTGAAGTCAAGTAATGTGTCTTCCATGGACACCATGTAGCCCAAATAGTATCGTTTCCTGAGATCCAAAAAATGGAACAGAACAGAACTATTGGGCAGTGCTAACCACAGCATGTTGAAGGACCTTTTGCTGTAGAAAGAGCCAAGGACTCAATAGTGTCATGTTTGGACCCCTCAGACTAAGCCTTGGCATGGGCTCAGCTGATGGAACAGTGGTGGAAGCAGCTGAGCCAATGCTAGGCTCCAAGTGGAACCTGAGACTCCCCAAGTAGCAGCTCTGAGAAGGGCTGCTCGGTCAGTGCAGTCTAAAGTCGATGTCTGGAGAACTGCCCATCACCCAGGTCTGGAAATCTCACTCCCAAGGTATTAGTACATCCAGTGGTAGGTAGAAAAAGAAGATGAAGACTCATGAAACTGATTTTGCTCACTGGTTACAGCAATGATCTTGGCTGGGGCAGAGGTGAAAAGTCATCTGAAATAAGGATCCTGGTGTATTTACCATTCTATTTCTCTCTTCTAGGCAAGGAATTTCCAAACCTAGCCCACAGCCAATGCCTGGAGTTCTTGTTTGAAGTGCAGATTCCTGGACACCAGCCCCAAAGATTCTAGCCCAACAGGTGTGGGGTATACCCAGGAATCTATATGTCTATCAAGGGCCCTGCTCCAGGGGATCCTGACTTAGGCGATCCAAGTACCAGTATTTGGCAATAACCACTCTAGCATACCCCATCTCCATATATCATTGTCATTCACTGAGAATTGGTGGTGCCTTAGATGAGGAGCTGGGGTAACTCATAGCCAGCATATTCCTCGGCCCCCACGCGGACACACCTATGTGTCATGGGGCATGTGTCCTGGAGCTCTGCCTCCCAGCCACTTCACACTGTGCTCGAAGCACACATGCACATTACACCAATTCAGTTCAGCAAGTGTTTATTGGGCACCTACAATAGGCAAGGCACAATACCAGGTGCTATGGGTTACAAAGACAAGAAGGCTAGGCCTCACCCTCGAGAGGCTTACAGTCTAATAGAGAAAGACACACTCACAGGTAACAAAACTACAAGGCAGAGTGAGGTGGCTCTGTGGCAGAGGCAAAAACAGTGGGAGAACAGTGAGCAGGGATAGATCAGATGTATCTCAGCAGATCAGATGTTGAATGCAGGGAGTAGCATTCCAGCCAGGCCCTGGGAGGTGGGTCGAATTCGAACAGGTGAACTGGAGAAAGGACACTCAGGCACAGGCAAGGTACAGAGGCGGGAGAGTGCAACAAATGTTCAGAGAACAGAGACGCCGGCCTCGATGGAAACACAGGAGGCCGACAGGGTAACAGAGGTACCTAAGCTGGGGGAAGTGGTTTCAGGCCAGATGGCGGGATCGCTCATAGTAGGATTTCGTTCTTTCTTTTTTTTTTTTTTT
>NW_016107399.1:4609325-4611458 GCF_001604975.1 Cebus imitator | reverse complement strand
TGTGTGTGTGTGTGTGTGTGTGTATTTTTCTGGAGAGACAGGGCCTCACTTTGTTGCACAGGCTGTTCTTGAACTATTGACCTCAAGCAGTCATCCTACCTTGGCCTCCAAAAGGGCTGAAATTATACGCTCAAGCTACCACACCCAGCTATAGTGAGGAAATTTGACTTCATTCCATTGGTAAGGGTGAACTACGGAAGGTTTCTGAGCAGAGGGGTGACATGACTTCATTTCCACAAGTCTGGGCACACTGCTGTGAGTAACACATGATTAGCTTTATTCTTTTTGTTAACCTTACTCTATGGCTTACACTTCCTCCAAGTCTCAGAGCAGAAGCGCGAACGTGAGCCCTGTAGCCACACATACTTTCCCGGGCTGCACAAAGCAGGAAGCAGTGGCCTTAGCTCAGTAAACTTTGCGCTCATTTAACAGCTCTGCACCTGCTCCGTAGAAGAGGAAGTGAAGCTTTCCAGAACTACTTGAGATTAAGGAGCAGAGCACAAGAACAGTACTTAAAAGACTTCTGTCACCTAAGCATGGCAAGAATAAGCTGCAGAGAAAATGGGAGTGCAGAAGAAATGGTGGAGAGGTGTGAATGACCTAACTAGCGTCATCCAAACTGAACCCTGTCCCAGTTCGACTTCTGTAAAAACCCACCTCTGCCGCCAGCTAGTGGGAAGGGAGATTTCACAGTCTGACTCACTAGATCAGTAGATGGGGTTTCTAAGCACTCTACACATAGAAGGGTCTCTGTGGACAGAGGCTCCTAGGATCCTGCTTAACCATCCAATGAGGAAGGAGAATGGTGCCCACCTGCTCCTGGGCCACCCCAGCCCGCAAAAGGATGTGAGGCCACTGCTGTCCAGGTGGAGACAGCAATGCTGGTTAGCGAGGGCTCCCCTAGAACCTCCACACCAGCCGAAGTGGGTGCTTGGGTGGACAGCACAGAGGGGGGTGAAGTCACAGCTGGGTTTCCGAGGAGAAATGCTCCCGGGGTGCTGGCATGCACCTCCGGGCCTGGCCCAGTGGGGCCTCCGGCACCATTGCTGATGGTCCACAGGCACGGATAGGGGCTGCAGAGACAGAGAAAGAGGGGAAGGGAACGTTCAATGGCACTCCAAGGAAGAAGTCCCACCTGACAAGCATGTACACAGTGCTGAGGAGGGCATGGTTGCAAGAGGGCTTCTGACCATGGCTTTATTTCTAGCTGTGACATAGATCAGTCCTGTTTCTGCAGAAAAGCTAAGAGAAGCAGCAAAGTATGGTGGAATAATGATAAGGTTAAGTGTCCAGAGACCAGGATTCTGGCACTGGCCCTGCCACCAGCAAGTTATTTGGCTTTAGACACAGAATTTCATTAATCTGGGCTCTCTTGCATCCTATGTAAAATTAGCAAGGCAGTAAAAGAAAGTTATTGAAACTGTATGATTTCTGCATATGATCTCTCCCTGGCCAGTGTAACATAATAACTAAGACACATTGCCAGCAGAAGACTGGAGTCTAAATCCCAGCTCTACTACTTATTAGCTCTGTGGCTTTGGCTAAATTATTTAATATCTCTGAGTGTCAGTTTTCTCATCTTCAAGATGTGGAGTCATAATTTTACCTACCTTACAGAGATTGCTACAAGGATTAAATAAGAAGCGGAGTATATGGTCCTTAGCATGTGGTACTCAGTAATTGAGTTGTTATCATTAATTCTTCCCTTCCTGCTCTCCACCTGTGAGCTCTGGTCCCTGGCAGAAAGGCTGGGAGCTAGAACACTTTCTTTGCCTTCTCTAGTTCTGTAGCACTGGTTCACACATGTGGTTGCACATTGGGCACACTGGAATCATTCAGGGAGTTTTTTAAAGTAATATTGGTGGCCTGGTGCAGTGGCTCACGTCTGTAATCTAAGCACTTTGGGAAGCCGAGGCAGGTGGATCACAAGGTCTAGAGTTCGAGACCAGCATGGCCAACTAAGTGAAACACCGTCTCTACTAAAAATACAAAAATTTGACGGGTGTGGTGGCACGCGCCTATAGTCCCAGCTACTCTGGAGGCTGAGGCAGGAGAATCGCTTGAACCTGGGAGGCAGAGGTTTCAGGGAGCTGAGATCACACCATTGCTCTCCAGCCTGGGTGACAGAGTGAG
>NW_016107399.1:4604381-4609303 GCF_001604975.1 Cebus imitator | reverse complement strand
AAAAAAAAAAAAGTAATATTGGTGCCTGGGTCCACCCCTACCCCACTCCCCTGCCCTAGAGATTCTGATGGAACTGGTCTGGCATGCAGCCTGGGTATGAGGAGTTTTTTAAGTTTCCCAGGTGATTGTAATGTACAGCAAGCTTGCACCCTTAATATAGATGCAGTTGGAATAGGTACAACGATCCCAATGTTTTCAGCCTTTAGTCATCACTATGTCTCTTACATTTGAGAGTTTCTGCATTGCCCAACACTGCATTACTTGATAATTGGCTTATTATCCGATGGCAATATTGAATACATTTATTATGTTTTGTTTCTAACAAAATATTTATGGAGTCAGGAATGAGTTAAACACACCAACAAGGAAACCAGAGTTGGCAATGCCATCCTTCGCCTGGTGCCATTTTTCAGTGCTACAGGCCTCCTTGGACCATATGAAACCTGCAGAAGCCCATCCTCGGAGCTCTGTCTGTGCTAGCTCAGCTTGTGGGGATTCTGGCCCCAGTCATCAGAAGATGCTCTTCTACATTATCTCTCACAGGCCCCTTCTGATGCCTCCTGGGCCAGTGGGAGAATGATGGGCTCTGAGCTGTACTGCTTACTGCAGGACCTTCAGTACATTTTTAAGGCCTCTGAGCTTCAGTTTCTTCATCAGCAAAACAGAAATTTTAACACCTGCCTTATAGTTGCCTTTGAGTACTACAGGAGACTTATATATGGATGACTTATGTGTATGTAAGTGTCTAGTATACAACTCGGCACATGATTGTTTAATATCTTTAGGGAACCTCATCTTCATTCTGTTTCTCACTTCCTACCACAGCCCAAATCAATGCTTTTTCCTCAGATCCTCTAGTTCAGTGTCAAATGTAAATGATCCTCTAGATCAGCATCAAAATGCAAACCATAAATGCCAGCTACATATATAAGTTTAAATTTTCTAGTAGCCATATTGAGAAAAAAAACAACTATTATTAATATTTTATTTAACCAAAATGTTCAAAATATTATCATTTCAACATGCATTTGATGCATTTGATGTAAATTATTATATATGTATACATTTACATGATATTTACATAATAGCCTCTATATTTACATATACAGCTATATGTTTATATATACATATGTTAAAAAACTGAGATTTTTATTCTTTGTTTCATACTAAATCTTCAAAATCCTGTTTGGGTATTACACTCACAATATATCTCAACTTGGACTAGCTGCATTTCAAGTGTTTGACAACCACAGGTAGCTCATGGCAACACCCCTGTGGGCCACAGCAATATCAGCAACACACAGGAACTTGGTAGAAATGCAGAATCTCAGGCCCCCACCCAGACCTACCAATCAGATTCTGCATTTTAGCAACAACCCCAGGTGATTCTAGGCCATCACATTCTCCTAACTTTTTCTAGACTTACAAATCACAAGTCATCTGATGTCATCCCACATCCCATCTTTTTTTTTTCCCCTTGAGACAGTTTCCCTCTTGTCACTCAGGCTGGAATGCAGTGCCTCGGCTCACTGCAACCTCCGCCTCCCAGGTTCAAGTGATTATCCTGCCTCAGCCTCCCAAGTAGCTGGAATAACAGGCATGTGCCACCATGCCTGGCTAATTTTTGTATTTTTAATAAAGACAGGGTTTCATCATGTTGGCCAGGACAGTCTCAAACTCTTGACCTCAAGTGATCCACCCACCCTGGCCTCCCAAAGTGCTGGGATTACAGGTGTGAGCCACTGCCCCGGCCAAGTCTCATATTTTAATATTGAATCCACTTTGGACTTTCTCAAAATTCTGCATAATAGCTGACATTTACACAGAACGTTACTCCTTACAAAGAATGTTAATGCATTTTCTCATTTCTGCATTTGATGCTCATGGTAACTCTGCAAAGTACGTAGGTCATGTTATTTCCATGATACAGATAAGAAAGCTGGAGCTCAGTAAGGCTAAGAAAATTACCCAAAGTCACAAAGTCACTAAGAGGTAGAACTGGGACTCAAACCCCAGCCTGTCAGACTCAAAGGGGCCTTCTCTTCCCACTTCCCCACTCAGATTTCTAGAAGTCAGAACTTAATGCAGGTCGCTAGTGTGAGGATTAAACCATAGTCCTCCGTGCTGCACTTAGCCCTCTTACCAGGGTTGTGAGGACAGGATAGCCATCCACAATATGTCCCCTTTTTAGGATGGGTGACTTATGGGAAAATGGACAATCATGGGTCTTGACTTCTCAGTGTATATTTATAGTTTTCCTCTTTAATTCCTCTGCAGTCGGTATCTATTTGCTACCACCATAGTTTAAAGTATTTCTGACCGGTTTAAGACAAATGGTCGCAGGCCATACAGCATATGACCGGGCTGTTTCTCCAGTTATATAAGGAGAACGCATCCTGTTGCCACCTTTACTTCTTAGTGGTTTAGAGGTCAGGACAATAGCTTAGACCCAGTCACCCTAGGAAAAAGAATGAACTTGAGTCCCCAGTGCTAAAGTAAACCCCAAGAGCACCAATGAGTGAGTTGATGATGCTGGTCTTACCTGGGCCCTGGATTGATTGGTCCGTTGGTATGAGGTACAGACAGGATGCTGGCATGGGGTGTGGAGGGTAAGGAAGTCCAGCTGTCAGGTCCCGAGAAAACTTGCAGATTATTGCTTGAGCTTTCTATCAAATTCACTTTGGGGAAACAACAACAGTTGAATTGATAGCAAATGTAGGAAACATAAAGATGATCGGTGACATTGTCCTAGAGCAAAATATAACCATGGCTTGCACTACAGGCACCAATAGTTTGTTGGTTCTTTCTCAGGGAAATAGAAAATAAAAGGAAACATAGGGTTCTTGAATGTCAATCATATGCCAGGTGTTATTGATAGTTCAATATTCACACCAGAGATTCCTTATCTCCATCTTGTAGATAAGCCTCAGTGTGGTAGAATGATTTCCCCTGGGTGTCACGGATCTAACTCATTTCACCATATTCACCCTCTTAAGAAGGGACCATAGCAGCCTCCCCTCAAGCTAAGCCTAAGGGCCACCAGTGCCCTAGATGAGATTTCTGAGTTCCAGGAGCTTATTCTTCTCAGCCATCCTCAAGTAGGTTTAAATATCTCAAGAGCAGGGCCTTTTGGCCAGGCACGGCACTCACACCTGTAATCCTAGCACTTTGAGCCCAGGAATTTGAAACCTTCCTGGACAACACAGAGAGACACACCAGCTTCACAATTTAAAAAAAAAATAAGAAAAAAAATTGTACCTTTTTACAAAAAGAAGTAGCTTGTATGATCTCGCTTACATGTGGACTCTAAGGAAGTTGAACACATAGAGGCAGAGAGTAGAAGGTGGTTACCAGGAGTGGGGAGCTGGGGAAATGAGATGTCGGTCCAAGGATACAAAGTTGCACTTACGTAGGATGAATGAGTCTAGAGATCTAACTTACAGTCTGAAGATTATAGTTAATAATACTGTACTGTGTACTGGAAAATTGGCTAAGAGTAGATTTCAGGTGCTCTCATCAAGAAGAAAAGTAACTATGTGAGGGGATGGACATGTTAATTTGCTTGACAGCAGTAATCACTTCACTATGCATATGTATATCAAAACATGGTGTCCACCTTAAATATATACAGCTTTTATGGAGGGGAAATGAATAATGTCTTCCATTTCTTTGAATCTCTATTTGCATAAATAGTGTATATACAGAAGAGAGGAAGAAGGCACAGGCAGGAAGGAAGGAGGGGAAAAGGGGGAGAGAAGAGAGAGGAGGAAGATTCCAATGTGTATCTCTGGTGCTACAGTTTGAGTGCGTCCTCCAACGTTCATGTGTTGGGAACTTCATTCCCAATGCAACAGTGTTGAAAGGTGATTGGGCCACATGGGCTCTACCTTCATGAATAGGTTAATGCCAATATCGGAGGAGTGGGTTTCTGATAAAAGGATGGGTTTAACCTCCTGCCTTCTCCCCCTCTTCCCCACCAGCCATGTGATGCCTTCTGCAATGTTATGACACAGCCAGAAGACCCTTACCAGTTGCCTGCAGGACTATGAGAAAATAAATTTCTATTGCTAATAAATTACCCAATCTCAAGCATTTTGTTATAGCCCCACGAAGTGGACTGAGACACCTGGCCACTTCTTTTTACTATCTGCCACTTGCAGGCTCTCCAGCTCTAACTCTTGTGTCTTCCATCTGTCCCCACTCCCCCTACACTCTGTTCCAAGGCTGTTCCCGACCACCCAGGCTCTTTCCCTCTTCTGTACCATTGCTCAGCCCACTCTCCCTACTTGGGACGCCCTGCACCTCTGCCTGTGGCACATGTCATCCACCTCTACCCCCGCCCACTCCCACTCTGTCCTTTTCTATTCATCTTTGAAGTCTAGCTTTATTTATTTATTTATTTCATTTATTTATTTATCAGACCGAGTCTCACTCTGTCGCCCCAGCTGGAGTGGCGTGATCTCTGCTCACTGCAACCTCCGCCTCCTGGGTTCAAGCGATTCCCCTGCCTCAGTCTCCTGAGTAGCTGGGATTACAAGCACCCACCACTATGCCCAGCTAATTTTTGTATTTTTAGTGGAGACGCTGTTTCACTGTGTTGGCCAGGCCAGTCCCGAACTCCTGACCTCATGATCCGCCCACCTCAGCCTTGCAAAGTGCTGGGATTACAAGCATTGGACCACCACGCCCTGCCATCAAAGGTCAATTTAAATGTTAACCCCTCTGGGCTGCCTTCGCTGCCCCACCAGGCACATCTAGCTGCTCTTTTTCCTTCATTCCCACGGCACCCTGACTTGTGTGTTTTATAGGCTGTTTCTCAAGCTCTAGTGTGCCAATGAATCCCCTGGTGATCTTGTTAAAATGCAGACCCTGACTCAGGGACAGAGCCTGAGGGTCTCCATTTCTTTTTTTTTTTTTTTTTT
>NW_016107399.1:4602343-4604221 GCF_001604975.1 Cebus imitator | reverse complement strand
TAGAGACGGGGTTTCACCATGTTGACCAGGATGGTCTCGATCTCTTGACCTCGTGATCCACCCGCCTCGGCCTCCCAAAGTGCTGGGATTACAGGCTTGAGCCACCACGCCCGGCCGAGGGTCTCCATTTCTAACAAGTTCCCAGGTGATACTTCTGCACTACATTAGGATTAATTATTTATGTATTTGTCTGACCCCAAGCTCCTCCAGGAAAGAAGCTATGTCTTAATCACTTTCCTATCCCACTGCCTAGAAGAGCATGGTACCCCGTAGGTGTTCAGAAGATTTGATTTGATGACAGCAGGAAAGATCTAGGAAGTAGAGAGAACCATTGTTCAGTTTCTGCTATTGGTAAGCTACAGAGTCTCTCCTCCTGGCAGCAGCTGTCAAGGTTGCCAAGAGTCATAAGGTAAGGGACACAGGAACAGGTAGCTGGTGACCAGGAGGACCCTCTACAAATGCAGAACTCAGCCTGTCACCGAGGAAGCAGGAAGGCTTGAGTCTAAATACTCTCCACTATCTCCCATGCCATGAACTTTACTTGTTTTATTGAGTGTCAATCTCTTCATATTACTATAGAATCTCCATAAGGGCAGAGCATTTGTCCATTGCACTCCTGTGCTTGAAACAGAGCCTGGCATATAGTCAACCCTCAATAAATATTTGTTGCATGAATAATTTAATGAAAAAGTAACCATTGTCTTCCTGTCTCCCTTCTTCCTACAAATCTAATAACCAGGCAAGGTCTGGGCCTATATAAGGCAAAGGTGGAAAAGTCAGTAGTCAATGAGAAAAAAGCACCAAACAATACAGCTAACTTAAAAAAAACAGTCAAACAGCAAAAATTATTTTAAAATATTAAGGTTGGGTTTGCAAGTCTCCAACTAAATCGAACTAAGGCCTGAACATACAGGGCTCCAGCTCCCCAGAGACCTTCCTAATAGTTCCTAACACTAGACCCAGTATTCTCTGAACTGAACCATCAATGCAACCATAGAAAAGAGCCATGTGAAGGCAATGAGCGGAGTGTTTCAGACCCACACAATTTGAAGTGGCTTTTAGAAACCTGCCTGAACTGCTCAGAATACCAGTGCCCTGGCCCTTCCCACCCATTAGAAACCAGGAGACTGAGGGTTTTATGAAATAATTACAAAACACTAAGATTGTTACACCTAGTTCATCAAACATTTTTACATAAAATCATAAAATAAAACATAGAAACAATAATATCATAGATGTGCATTAGATGAAAGGGGTTCCACCTTCGGCTCCTCCTTTTCAGAGCTGTTTATCCATTTCTCTCAGCTGCCCCCACCCCAGCCCGAACCCCCAGGGCTTAATCAGCAGAGTCGCAGACCTGAGGGAGAATGGTTTCTATGCATGTACGCAGAAGGGTAGGGAGCCGGCCGGTGTCCTCGGAGGCCCGAATAGTGCTCACAGCCATGGTGGGTGTGGGGAGCAGGCAGAGGCAGAGGAGCGGCATACTGGTAATTGGAGTTTCCTGCTGTGCACACTCCATCCGGATTGGAGAAGATCCAGCCTCCCACTAAAACAGACATGAGGAAGACACCGAGACTGAGTCTGTGAACTCCCACACCAAAAATCAGGTGACCAGCCAGCTACTTTGCACAGCTACAATTCTCGTAAACGACACCGATGCCAGCCTGTGTGGTGGTACCATCCCTGGACTGCCACTGCCCTTGCCCATGAGCAGGTAACTTGGCTTCTCAGGAAATGCATGACCAGTCCTGAAACTGCCTTTGCAAAAATTATATCCATCCCGGCCGGGCGCGGTGGCTGAAGCCTGTAATCCCAGCACTTTGGGAGGCCGAGGCGGGTGGATCACGAGGTCAAGAGATTGAGACCATCCTAGTCAAC
>NW_016107399.1:4596796-4602238 GCF_001604975.1 Cebus imitator | reverse complement strand
TGCCTGTAATCCCAGCTACTCAGGAGGCTGAGGCAGGAGAATTGCCTGAACCCAGGAGGCGGAGGCTGTGGTGAGCCGAGATCGCGCCATTGCACTCCTGCCTGGGTAACAAGAGCGAAACTCCGTCCCAAAGAAAAAAAAAAAAAAAAAAAAAATTATATCCATGAGAAAATTATGGCAGTCGGGGAGATCTGATCTAGCCAATCTCCCTCTTGACATTAGTTAGCCTTCAAGCTGCCAAGCTGGCTTTGGGAGACGTTTAGCTTACAGTTTTAATGTTAACCCTTCTCTAAAACTCAACTGCCTTTGTAAAGCTAATGAAAGATCACCAGGCCAGGAGCACAGAGGAGCCTGAATTCTGCTAAGTTGTAGACACAAATGACCGCCAACCATTATTCCAGACTTCACAAGACGTGCAACTTTCTCAATTACTCCTGCAGATAACATCACTATTGTGGAACCTCTTTAGAGATCTCTTTGTTTTTTTCTGTTGAATCCTGATTTTTTATTTTTATTTTTTATTTATTTTTTTAATTGCATTTTAGGTTTGGGGTACATGTGAAGAACATGCAAGATTGCTGCATAGGTACACACATGGCAGCCTGATTTGCTGCCTTCCTCCCCTTCACCTTCCTCCCCTTCTAAAGAGACCTCTTTTCAGGTTTTTTGCATATCTGACACCAGTGGCTCCACCTGGACCACCAACCCCACCTGTGGCCCCACCCAGAAGTGACTCAGCACAAGAGGACAGCTTTAACTCCCTGATTTCATCTCCGACCCAACCTATCAGCAGCAAGCACCTATTGCCTAGCCTCCCCAACTTCCTCCTTCAAACTACCTTTGAAAAATCCCTAACCTACAAGGTTTTGACGAGATTGATTCGAGTAATAACCCTGCCTCCTACATGGCACGGCCAGACTCGTATCTTATTAAAGTCTGTCTTTATTGCAATGTTGCGGTCTTTGTGTCAGAGGTGTTTGAACCAGAGTGACTCCATCTTGAATAGGGGCCGGGTAAGTGAGGCTGAGACCTACTGGGCTGCATTCCCAGGTGGTCAGGAATTCTTAGTCACAGGATAAGATAGGAGGTGAGCACAAGATACAGGTCACAAAGATAAAACAGGATGCAGTAAAGAAGCTGGCCAAAACCTACCAAAACCAAGATGGCAATGAAAGTAACCTCTGGTCATCCTCACTGCTCTTATACATGAATTCTAATGCATTAGAATGCTAAAAGACACTCTTACCAGCACCACGATAGTTTACAAATGCCATGGCAACATCAGGAAGTTACCCTATATGGTCTAAAAAGGGGAGGAACCAACCCTCAGCTATTTTTCAGGTGATTAAAGTCCTATCAAAGGACTCTATCAAAGGGTGGAAAACCTCTAAAGCAAAACTGGAATATAGCTACATGAAATACAGTCTGAATGCAGAAGTTAATAGAAATGCAAAGTTAAGGTGCTTCTGACTTAATTAAAGTCAGTCTAGGAGGCATCACAAGTATATGTAACTCATGGACCTACAGGGAATGATTAATGTCGTAACACAGGAGGAGTGAAAGCCTCTCTATTTCTGCCGAGTGGGAAGGTGATTTCAGTTCTTACTCTAAGCAAGAGGAATCACGATGCCTCCCAAACCCACCCCACAAATGGAATTCTGATAGCACAGAAAGGGGAGCTGGCCTAGCACACCTTGACAGCAAGCACTTTGGTTTGTTTTTTTTTTCTTTTTTCTTCTTTTTCATCCCACTTCTTTACTGGCAGGCAGCAAGCATTTTGCAGAATATTTTGGAAGGCTGCAAATTGTTTTGTAGAAAGATTCTGAACAGAAGACTATTCGAGTGAGTTCACGGGCAAAGACTGAGACTTCATAATGCAGGCCCTGAGGCAAGAAGGGTGTTATCCCGCTGACCAGACCTCATTGGGGGTGGGGGGGGCGGGATTCAGATAGGACCAGAGCTGTTCCTTTAGAACATTGACTAAGGACGGTTACCTGGGCTTCAGCAAGAAGGAAATGGAGCTTGATATTATAACCTACTGTCTTTGCTTAATACTTTTTAAGTACAAGTAAACAAACTGTACAGAGTTCATATTACAACCATTCCCAACAAATCCTTTAGTCATCTCCATTTTCCTGTAGTTGTACCAACTTATGGCCCAAGGGGTCCCTATCTGACTAATAGAATCAAGATTCAGGCATCCAGTGGGCAAAACCAGGCAAGCAGCCCCTCAAAACCACCGACTTCGCCACATGTAACGTACACACCTCAAGAAGTTTACCGAGAAGATTGTAACACAGGAACTTGGAGCTCCTGTGGCTCTGCACATGGCCCTAACCTGTACAACAAGGTTTTTATTCCAGTTCATGTCCACCTAAAGGGAAAAACTGACAGGGAAACGAGAAAAGGAAAATAGCTCAGAGCAGTTTGAGTTATGTGAGGCATGCAAAATGCATCAGGCTGAGAGGGATGTGAGGGTGGGGGTACCTTAGGTCAAGGGCACGCCTTGCACCCATGCCCGGGGTCAATTCTTTTTTTTTTTTTTTTTTTTTTTTTTTTTTTTTTTTTTTTTTTTTTAGTTTTTTTGAGACNTTTTTTTTTTTTATTTTTCATTTTTTTTTTTTTTTTTTTTTTTTTTAGTTTTTTTGAGACGGAGTTTCATGCTTGTTGCCCAGGCTGGAGTGCAATGGCATGATCTCAGCTCACTGCAACCTCCTCCGGGGGCAACTCTTTAAAGGCATTTTTGTTCCTGGACTAGCTGCCTTACCCATTATCTTCATGTTCCTGGAATTTGTGATACAAAGAACAATATATAGCCAATCAATAGCTTATGTCATGGTAAATTATTTATCAATTGCCTCTTCTTTTTTCCTCTAAAAACCCACTTGCAACTGCTGCTAACCCAAGCATATATTCAGGGGAACTTGAATCTACGTTCCCACGTGGTAGTCCTCAAATTTGGCCCAGATAACCTTTCTACTTATGTTAACGTTGCCTCAGTTTTTCATTAGGTTGACAGTCACTTTTAAAGAGTGCTTTGCTGAGAGTAGCTTCTCTTTATGTGGCGACACTGCCAGGTCTGGCACAGGAGGTAAACTAAGGTTGAAGGGAAGGAGGAAGTAAAGAACTCCACAGCTGGAAGACTGCAGAAGGGATCTTTGCAAGCTAATATAATCCAAATTAAAGAGGGTTTCAGACACCAGGGTTCACTTTCCTACGCTGATGTCACTGAGCGCGGGTTGCACTGCAGCTGAGAGGATTCCCTCCACCATCCGGGGACATGGGCAGGGTCACACCCTGATGGGAGCATCCAGCACTACCTTCAGACTCCCAAATGTGTTACTCCACCTCTTCCCACAGCCTTCCAGTCCACAAACAAAGACTTCCTCATGGAGCCCACAGCCTGCATGACACATTGTGACACATTGCTGTGGGGACCAACTCCAAAATTAGCAAACACTAAGAACAGGAGAACTCCAAAACAGAGAGACCAGAGTGGTGCGCATAAAGCTCGGAGGAAGCCAAGAGCACGCTGTTGGGGACTCAGCGTCTCACTGACGCGAAAACCAGAGTCTCAGAAGTTCATCACTGGCATTCTGATCTCCTGCCTAACATTTGTTTAAACCCCTTAAGCCTAGGACCATTGGCGTGCTCTCTGGAAACTCTGGAAAGGGCATACATTTGTCTTTAATGGAATAAACAGTGTGTTGGGTTTTGATCTGGAAGAGACCTTAAGCAGTCCTGACAGGCGAAAAGTCTGAGTGTGGAGGGAGCCGCCTCCAAGCACGGCCCCACGCACCTCCCGCCTCGTGTGCCCCAACTCACAGTGAGAATAGGTCACATGCTGGCTCTCAGAGATAGCCTCCGGTATATCTCTTAGGTGATTTCTGAAAGAGTAAAGAAAACACACCATGGCTGTCCAACTTCTGATGTTTGTCCACCATAATGCATACCCAAAATTCTCCTTGAAGAGCCACAAATTTCTTAAAATAAGAAAACCAAACACCTTTTTTCCTACGTTCCTGTCCTTCCCCATTCACCTTCCTTCAGGGTGTTGTCTCTATTTGTGCAATTGTTCCTGCAGTTGCATTTGACTCTTTTCCCCTCTTTACCACATTTACAACTATCCTGGTTTAGTTTGATCTGGCTAATTTGGACATATTGCTCCTGACTCACAAGACTTAAGCAATCATAACTGTACAATTCCAGGGCACAATTACATATGTGATATGCTAGGTCCACCAATGGCCCTGTGAGGGAAATATTAGCACATTTTTCTAATTTTGTAGATTAGAAAAGTAGAACTCCAAGAGGTAAACTGACTTACCGCCAGTAAATTACAGAGCAAAAATTCAGTCGGGACCTCTTCCTGGCAGTCCTAAATTCTTTGTATTATACCATGCTGCTGTCACTTTGAATCTAGATTCTGTCATCTCACATATCAGATTGTCCTTTAGGCCTTTTGTTAACTGAAAATGTTATAAGTGTGTCTTGTATGTCATCAAAATTTATTCTAATATTGGAGCCAGGCTCACTCCTATAATCTCAGCAACTAAGGAGGCTGAGGCTGGAGGATCACTTGAGGCCAGGAGTTTGAGACCGCCTGGGCAACATACTGAGACCCCCTGTCTCTTAAAGAAAAAAAACTGTAGCCAGCCATGGTGGCACACACCTGTAGTCCCCACTACTTGGGAGACTGAAGCAGAAGGATAGCTTGAGCACAGGAATTTAAGGCTGCAGTGACCTATATCACACCACTGTACTCCAGCCCGCATGACAGAGCAAGATTCCATCTCTAAAATAATAATAATAATGTGGGTGGGCGGATCACAAGGTCAAGAGATTGAGACCATACTGGTCAACATGGTGAAACCCCATCTCTAAAATATACACACACACACACACACACACATATATATATAAAATAATGTATTCAAATATTGAACAGGACAGGGTCCTGTAATACATCATTATGAACATCCATCCATTCATATAGAGTCTTATTGGAGCCTTTAAGGTGAACAGGAAAGATTAGACAGTTACAAAGATTATTTAAAAGATTTGAAACTCAAGCATAAAATCTGAACATTTCAAAGATAATCATATTTATACTGTAGGCTTTGTCAATTAAAGAGTCAGTGATAAGCATCATCATCTCTTTCCTGGGATGGAAAAGATATAGAGGCTGGGCACAGTGACTCATGCCTGAAATCCCAGCAATTTGGGAGGCTGAGGCAGGTGGATCATCTGAGGTCAGGAGTTCAAGACCAGCCTGGCCAACATGGCGAAACCTCATCTCCACTAAAAATTTTTTAAAAAATTGACGGGCATGGTGGCAGGCACCTGTAATCCCAGCTACTAGGGAGGCTGAGACACAGGAATTGCTTGAACCCAGGAAGCCAAGATAGTGCCACTGCACTCCAGGCTGACTCAAAAGATGGA
>NW_016107399.1:4558224-4596341 GCF_001604975.1 Cebus imitator | reverse complement strand
TGTGTGTGTGTGTATTTTATGTTTTTTGGGTTTTTTTGAGACTGAGTTTCCCTCTTGTTGCCCAGGCTAGAGTGTAATGGTGCCATCTCGGCTCACTGCAACCTCTGCCTCCCAGTTCAAGCAGTTCTCCTGCCTCAGCCTCCCAAGTAGCTGGGATTACAGGCATGAGCCACCACAACCGGCTACTTTTGTATTTTTAGTAGAGATGGGGTTTCTCTATGTTGGTCAGGCTAGCCTCGAACTCCTGACCTCTGGTGATCTGCCCGCCTCGGCCTCCCAAAGTGCTGAGGTTGCAGGCGTGAGCCACCGTGCCCAGCCTAAGTGTCATTTTAAAAGAGCAATTTAATAAAGTCATGCTACTCAGAAGTAATTAGGAAAAAGGCAGAGTGAATTATTATAAATCTAAATAGTTTTTTTAATGTGCTTGTGCTACTTTCAAGAATTTATAGTAAAACAGGGCTTAAAAAAACATAATTAACAGTTATTCCTTATAACAGGGATAATAATACTATTAATATTATCCCTGTTATAAGGAATAGTTATAATTTGAATTTTGTAGATTTTGTTGAATATTGAATATTGAAAGCATATTTCTATCAAAGGTAATGTAAGTGCTACTAGTCTAGTTCCTTTCAAGATAATCATAAATTACACATTTGCATTGCATAAATCATTCATTAGAAGATTTTACTAAAATTTCTCTACTCACCTTTCCTTGGCATCCAAGAAGGCTTTGGCAAAAGGATTGTACTTGATTTTGAGAGCTGTTATCTTGCATTTACAAAGACAAGAAGTGTTAGTAAAAGTGGGATACACATGGGCAGACAGAAGCCTTTGACTTCTGTAAAACTGGGTTAATTCCCTCTCTTTGTCTTCCCTTTCCTGCCAGGCATGGTGGCTTATGCCTGTAATCCCAGCACTTGGGGAGGCTGAGGCCCCTTGCATCTTTGCTTATTTGTGCACTTAATCACCACTGCGCCGTCTCCCTGTCTCCGGCAAAGGACATTTTATCATTGCATGGGGTGAAAATGCTAATGCCATGTATAGTAAGAAAAGAAAGGGCAAAGCACTGGAAATGGGCAAAGCCCTGGTGTTTGAAGCCTGGCATTCATTTTTTTACTCATTTATTTTTTTCAATGATCCTTGAGCCCCTACTGCATGCCACTGACTTTTCTAGTCACTTGGAACATAGTGGAGAGCAGCACAGGTGTGATCTGGCCCCTCTGGGAGAGGGCCATCTAGCGTCGAGTCCCTCATTCATAAATAACCCCGTACACATGGAGCCACATCAATGCGAAACGCAAACTATCATGCCCCTTCAGTGTCACTCTTTCTCCGCCTCACACTGAGCCTGCTTCACTTCTCATCAGAGACATCTGACATAGAGATAGTGATCATCGTAGAGATAAAAGAGAGAGAGACAGAGAAATATATTTTTCATCTGTCCCCACTGGGATGTAAGTGGCTTGAAGACAGGGAATTCATCTGTTTTATTCATTGCAGTATTTCCGGCATCTAGAACAATATCCAGTATGCAGGAATGACTAGTAAACATTTGTTGAATACATAAAGATTAACAGAATATTTATGTCAGGAAGACCTGAGACTTGATGGAAGAAGGAAAGGAAAATAAGAGCCAGATTTGGTTTGGCTGTGTCCCCACCCAAATCTCATCTTGAATTGTAGCTCGCACAATTCCCCTGTGTTGTGGGAGGGACCTGGTGGGAGATAACTGAATCATGAGGGCGGTTTCCCCTGTACTGTTCTCATGGTACTGAACAAGTATCACAAGATCTGATGGTTTTATAAGCGGGGTTTCTCCTTTTGCTTGGCTCTCATTTTCTTTGCCTGCCACCATGTAAGATGTGTCTTCTGCCTTCCACCATGACTGTGAGGCCTACCCAGCCATGTGGAACTGTGAGTCCATTAAACCTCTTTTTCTTTATAAATTTCTCACTCTCGGGTATGTCTTTACTAGCAGTTGAAAATGACTAATACAGAGCCCATCTCCTTCTGGTCCAGAACTTGTGAGAAGAAATCAGGATAAAAAGGAAGGAGAGGTTTGGGGTCAGATAGGTACAACCTGGTCTTTCTATTGGCTCAAACCTGGAGAGGTCAAGAAGCATACATAAAGCTAGCAGGGGGCTCAAAGGAGACACTGGCTTCCTTCACCCACTCCCACACCCACTCGCCACTCAGGGTGCATCTGCATGGACTTGGCAGGGAAACTTTGTTGGCAGAGGGAGGCCCAGGGCCTAGGCTTTCCAGAGCTTGATTGCCATGAGGCATGTTCAAGACCCAGTCAGGCTGGGAGCTTGCTGGATGGGTCAAAACGACCAATCACGTGGTTCAGAGAGAAGTGTCCAGCAACTGCAGCCAGGAAAAGCTTCTGAGGATTTACCAAGTCAGCGGCCAGATGACAAGTTCCGCATACCACCAACTAAGCCACCAGCACACAGTGGGCAGGGGCCTTGCCTGGAGACCAGAGGAGATTAGGACATGGTTTCCAATTCTGCGTGCAACCCCCACTGCCCCACTTCCCAGAGTTCCAAAGACCATACCTCCCCTCATAGACCCAGACTCCGGACCAGGGAGAAAAGCTGGGAATGAGAGCTATCTGCAAAATGGAATGACTTCATCATCTAAAGACTGGCCACCAGCTGAGGGGCCGTATAGGTGATCAGCTAGTTCATTTCTGCTCCCATTGGCCGGCTGCAGGGGCTCTGCCAAGAGGCCAGTTTACTTACAGAAATGACATTTTCTCTGCACAGCTGTGATGTAAGTTAAATCTGCAACTTCGTTTAGCCTGTAGACACTAAGACAGTAGTTTCCAAACCTGGATGATCAATAGAATCCTCTGGGAGACTTTAAAATCTACAGATTCTGGGCATCGTCCTTGGAAATTCTGACTCATTTGGCTGAGTGGCAGCCCAAAATCTGTCTTTAAAGCTTCCAAATAAATACAGATGGAAGCAACAAGATATTTTTCTCCCTCTCTCTAAGATGGAGTCTCACTCTGTCACCCAGGCTGGAGTGCAGTGGCGTGATCTCAGCTCACTGCAACCTCCACCTCCTGGGTTTAAGCAATTCTCCTGCTGCAGCCTCCCGAGTAGCTGGGATTACAGGCACTCACCACCACATCAGCTAATTTTTGTATTTTTAGTAGAGACGGGGTTTCGTCATGTTGGTCAAGTTGGTCTTGAACTCCTGACCTCATGATCTGCCCACCCCGGCATCCCAAAGTGCTGGGATTACAGGCATAAGTCACGTCGTCTGGCCAATATCTTATTTTTTTTAACCTAGCAGATTGTCAAAGATGCCAAAGATTGATAACAGTGTTGATCATGGTATGGGGGCTATAAATAGAGATGCCGTTTTGAGGGAGGCAATCTGGCCATGTCTATCGGTTTCTAGTTATTCACCCGTGCAAGCAAATGACAGGTGCACCAGGATATTCGTTGCAGCATTATTTATAATGGAAAATAAAGGGCCAGGCGTGGTGGCTCACGCCTGTAATCCCAGCACTTTGCGAGGCCAAGGTGGGTGGATCACCTGAGGTCAGGAGTTCGCGACCAGCCTGGCCTGGCCAACATAGTGAAACCCCGTCTCTACTAAAAATACAAAAATTAGCAGGCATGGTGGCAGGCACCTGTAGTCCCAGCTACTTGGGAGACTGAGGCAGGAGAATTGCTTGAACCCAGGAGACAGAGTTTGCAGTAAACCAAGATCACACCACTGCACTCCAGCCTGGGTGACAGAGCGATACTCCATCTGAAAAAAAAAAAAAAAAAAAAATTAGCCAGGCGTGGTGGCAGGCACCTGTAATCCTAGCTACTCAGGAGGCTGAGGCAGGAGAATCCTTGCACCTGGGAGACTGAGGTTGCAGTGAGCCAAGATCACACCATTGCACTCCAGCCTGGGCAACAAGGCTGAAACTCCATCTCAAAACAAAAGAAAGAAAGAAAACAGTTGGAAACAACTTAAATGTCCATGGGTTGGGGGTCTGATTACATGAAATAGTGTATTCGTACAGTGAAATATTCTGTAAACACTACAGAAAAGGAGACAGATAAACCTAGGTATAATTACATAGAAAGGTAATCATAATGCACTGTTAAATTGGGGAAAAAGAAATTTGCAGATTAATAATATATACAACATGAGCCAATTTATGTGAGGAAATCTACATTCACATATATATTTACATGTACACAGAAAATTTGTCAGAAAAACACAGTTATTCTTCATAGTGTCCATGGAGAGTAAGATTCCAAAAGCAGAAGAAACCAGTATAGCTTTACGTTGTAGTTTTCATTTTTACTTTACTTGTGTACTGTCTATTATGTGTTTTTAAATAAATACACATTATCTTTAAAAAAATTTTAAGTTTAGTCAAAAAGAATTCAACCCTCTCTGGGTTCTTCTGATAATCAGCAGGTCAGAGAACCCCTAAGACATGTGAACAGGCCCAAAGCAGCTCACAGATAGGCCAAGCGCTAACCACTCAGGCCTCACAGCCAGGTAGCTCAGGTCACTGGGCAGCAGCAGACTATGCTCAGACACTGAACATTAACAAGCAGAACTGACGGCATAATAAAACCCAAGGGAGGGTGCGCATTTGCATCACTGGCTACAGACTTGCTTCTAGAGCAGGAGAGAGTAGTCCCTGACAGCCCCTGCCCAATTGTACCCACTCAAGACATACTCAGCTCTGCACAGGCCAAGGGCACGCAGGGGCCTGACCACAAAGACTCCAGAGTTTCACCAGAACTCAGGAGTTTCATGACAATGCACAGCTGTGCCTTGCTGGCACCAGGCGAGCACATGCTGGTGAGCCTTTAGCAAACAGGCAAGAGGGAGGGAGAGCAGCTACTCCATTGTTTAACTTGATGTCTGCTGAGTGTATCCAAATCCTGGAAAACCCACCTTTCATCTAAAAGGACCCCTTTCCCATCCTGCCCTGCCCTTATCTCGCAGGTGACAGTAACACACACACACACACACACACACGCTCTTACCTCCTCATTCTGATAGGCAGTCACGGCTATGAACTGGGTTTCAGGGAAGGAGCAGTTCATTACCATTCGATGGGCACTTCCAACACGTACTATATGAACCTGGGGTTCATATTTATGCAGAGAATTCAACATTATCTGTCGAGGCAGAAGAGAAAGAAAAGCAAAGCCCTGTGTATCACAGGTGATAAATGAGCCAGTATTTCCAGTTGGTCCCAAACTCAGCACCAACCCAGTTAGGGACACACATTTCAAATCTTAGGCCTCCTGAGCTGCCACCACACCCCTGAGAAACAAATTAAGGGAATTTTCCAGAAGCTCCCGAGAAGCCTAACACTGAAGCCTTTACAGGGGTGAGGGGTGGGTTGTCAGAAAGGAGTTATTCTTAAGAACGTTCAGTTTTCCGCCAAGATCTTGGCTTCCTTTTTCTCCTTCCCCTATTTTCAGCACAACAATGTGGATTTCAATCCATCAAAATACATTGTTTGCCTTTTTTTCATCTGAGGAATCCTAATAACTCAAAATGCTGACCATGGGTGCACTTTCCACATGACTAAAGAGTACTGAAATATGGCATCTGATGGTTACATATAATCCACTCTCTGTGAGTCAAATGAAAGGTGTAAAAACACCTCTTGCTGTGAAATCTGGGAGGCAGTAACAATTTACTGTTCAATATCCCATTTTAATAAGGAACTGGAAGCTTCGGAGTATCACATAGACTCAGGCAGTGTTACCTCCAAACACATGACCTCCTATGGTCCCTGCCATTTAAGCACAGAGATGGGAAAAGGGGCACACGGCACAGGGAGGGAGGCTGAGGAAAGTCAAATACACAGGTGGGGAAAAAAAGAACCCGGACCCTTTCCTCCTGTCCTTGTCTCCAGTCCCCAGAAACCACCCACATTTCAGAAAGTAACTAACAACCTTCTACAGCAGACTAGCATTCGCAGTCCTAACACAGAAAACGAGAGGAAAAAGTCCCCAGTTCTTGTTTACTCTAATTGCAGACCTGAAATAAAACCTTCCTTGTTTAAGGAAGGTTTGTTTGGATTATTTTTTTCTGAAAAACCAAAGCTGATTCTATATTCTATTGATAATTATCATAATGCCCAAGTAGAGACAGTAATTATTTCATTTAGAAGCAGCTTTTTATGAAGGTATTTGTCTATTGCCAGCATGCCACTTATACCAAAAAAGGGGAGAGGGAATAACAAAACCCTGGTACCCACAAACATCTCCCTCCCCGGGCTGGGTAAAAAGCACAGCATACAAGGCAAAACTGTACAAAGGGCCCCAGTGATTAAGTAAACCACTGCTCTCTCACTCTCTTAACATCAGGAAGTCCATTAAAAACTGAAAGCACCAATTAAGAGCTGTTTATTCTTGTTTACATTTGGACTCCAGGGAATAATTGGCTTCCGTGGGAGAAGAGGCTGGTGAGGACACCTCTAATTGCCTAAATGCACCCTTGATATTTCTTGATTGGTGTGGTGGGGAGGCCGGGGCGGGTGGCCAGGCCTGCCCACCTCATACCTGCCCGCCTCCATTGAGCTTGTTGGTCAGCTTCACTTTGCTGAAGGAGATGGGAGCTTTCATCCAGTGGGCACCAAAGTTGGGGGAGTCCGGGTGAATGTAGACGCAGCTGTGGCTGGACACCTCTGGCTTGCCCGCAGGCACCCATTCCCCGTTGACGTACTTCCAGCGGTGACTGTCCGTAGGGACAAAGTCCAGCAGGAGGGAGTACATGGCGTTGGGGTCCAGTCCTGTGACACTAATCTTTAGGACTGGAAACATCCGTCTAAAAGAAAAGGCAGACACTTAGCCACAGGAGGGACGTCAGAGGGGCTCACCTTGTCCAGGGGCCTCTCAGTACGGAGAACTTCCACAGAATGTCCTGTAAGTCCCCAGTCCACAACCTCAATTCTACTGGAGCTTCTTCTCCTAAATGAATTTAATACTAGCGTTTAAGACATGCTCTATTTTAAAGCCTGAAAACCACTGATGGAGTCATTGGACAGAACAGGAACGTGACGCCCAGGGTATATCAAATGCCACATGCCCACAGAAAGCTTTCCTCAAAGATTTCCCACTGGCATCCTGATGCCATGACCAGCCCCTCCCAACCTCACAAAGAACACTTTTCCTGAATAACAGTAATAGCATTTATAGCAAAACATGCCAGCCTGGGCAACACAGGTTGGCAGCTTTTTATGAAGGTATTTGTCTACTGCCAGCATATAGACAAATGTAATGTTAATGTAACATTGGCAAGAATAAACTTGCTGGTATTATTCTAGCGTGTAGAACAAGGATCGATGCATCTAGATGTGCATATCTCAAAGTGTGTTCCTTGGACACAAATTCCCATAAAATGCTCAGCTAAATGATAATCATATTTATTAAATTCATAATTTAAATAGGAGGCTAGGACAAGTATATAAATTAAATAAAATTTCTAGGGAGAAAAATGCATCAGATGATGCATTCCAGATCCAGGTCTCTGCTGAGAAATTACCCACCGCAGCACTCGCCCTCCCTCAGTGAGATGATTGCCCTTTCACATGAACTACAATGATACGCCTCCTCTAGGGAGGCTGCCTGTGTGATGTAAAATCTTCATGCTGCGCTTTCTTTTGTTCTTTCTTCAATAGAAGGATTATTGTCTTTTATTTTCTAATATCAGATTAAACGATTCCCTTTTATGATATATTTTATTGTTTTCAATTATCTTAATAATATTGGCCAAGTATAGAAAACAGAAGGATCCTGACAACACAAGAGCCATTTGCAAAGAATCATAAAAGTGGGCATCAGAAATGATCCTGGGGATCATATAGGGTTATTCTGCCAGCCAGCAGTCAAACCTGTTCATATGAGGTATACTGAGACATGGTCTCTGTGTTCCGGTCCAGTGCTACCCCTGAAATACTAAAGTTTACTTTTTATTTGAAGGAAAACATAAGAGTGGCATGTGTATAGTTGTCATTTTGTGTACTAAAGTTAAAAAGTACCAAAGGAGCTTAAGACCAGCCTAAGTAGCATGGCAAAATCCCATCTCTATAAAAATACAAAATTTAGCCGGGTGTGGTGATGTACACCTGTAGTTCCAGCTATTGGGGAGGCTGAAGCAGGAGGATCACTTTAGTGTGGAGGCTGAGGCTGCAGTGAGCTGTGATCACACCACTACACTCCAGCCTGGGTGACAGAGTAAGACTGTGTCTCAAAAAATAAAATAAAAAATACCAAAAGTTTTCTCAATAACACTACATAGTACACATAAAAGTAAGGAAAAAAAGCTCATAAAGCATATAATATATTTCTCATGCACTAAACTGCCAGAATAATGATGCAATTGTTCAAGCATGAGAGCATGGCTGGTGTCTTCATGATATGAAATGTCAGAATGTTTCATAAAGTTCTGACTTATGATTTAAGAAATGACTTAATGCAAGATAGTTGTGTTTGTTTTATTTTTATTAAAAAAGGGTCTCACTGTGTTGCCCAGGCTGCTTTCAAATTCCTGGGCTCAACTCCTACCTCAGCCTCCCAAAGTGCTGGGATTACAAATGTAAGCCACAGAGCCTGACCACAAGATTGTTTTTCTAATGATAACAATTATCACGTGCAGTCAGGCCTCCACATTCCCAGGGTCTGCATCTGTAGATTCAACCAAATGCAAATTGAAAAATTTGAAAATAAATAAAACAACAATACAAAAAATGCAAATAAAAACAATACAGCATAACTATTTACATAGCATTAACATTGTATTAGGTATTATAAATAATCCAGAAATAATGTAAGTATATGGGAGGATGTGCACAGGTTATATGCAAAATAGTCTAGTCCATTTTATACAAGAAACTTCAGCATCCTCAGATTTTGATATTTGCAAGGGCCTGGAACCCATCCTCTGCGGATACCGAGGGATGGTTGTAGTGAGTTTTACTCTGCACCTAGGACTTTGCCTACATTATATTTCACTTCAGTCTTACTTCACCTGCAAGGAGATTATTATGCCAATTTTATAGAGGAGGAAACTGGGACTCAGAAAACACACATTACATTACATTACATTACATTACATTACATTACACTACATTACATTACACTACATTACATTACATTACATTACATTACACTACACTACACTACACTACACTACACTACACTACACTACATTACATGACATGACATTACATTACACTACACTACACTACATTACATTACATTACATTACACTACACTACACTACATTACATTACATTAAATTACATTCACCACTCCTTTTTTTATTTTTTACTTTCTTTTCCTTTCTTATTAGCTGTTCAAAAGCTAATATGGTTGAGCCACAGTGAAAGGAGAAGTCCCCCTCAATGTTTTCCCAAATCTTAATACCTAATCAGATATTTATTTGCCCATTTGACCAATGGATTTTTAGTGTCTGCTCTATACCAGGAACTGTTCTAGGTGGGGATTCAATGACAAAAATTGCAGACCCAGTATCTTCTTGCTCACAAAGTTTACATTGTAACAAAGAAGTCAGCCAACAAAAATGTCCATAAATCTTAAGATTGGAAGGATCACTTGAGGCCTGGAGTTCAAGACTAGTCTGGTCAATTTAGCAAGACCCCATCTCTATTTAAAAAAAAAAAATCTTTTTAAATTGCAAGAGTGCCATGAAGGAACTAAAATGCATGATGTCACAGAAGGAGACTAAAGGGTGAGTAGCTACTTTAGCCAGATATGAACTGGAAGTGACATTTGAGCTAAGACCTAAATAATGAGAAGAAATGAGTCATGCTAATGTTAGAAGAGGTGCACTTAGAGGCAAAAGAAACAGGAACTACAATGGCCCTGAGGTTCAAATAGCCCTGCTCTATTCAGAAACTAAAAGAGAAGATCAAAGTGTCTGAGGCAAAGTGGAGGGAAAATTCCAATTCTTATCCTCACAGCTAATAGGTTAGAGTGCCCTCCTCTTGCTCTTTCAGCTATATCATGCGAGGCCTCGTAAAGAATGTAGCGTGACTTTTCATTCCAGAATCAGAAAATGTGTAATGGCTTTCCATCTTTCATGCTACGGTCAGAGCTGTACCTGATGTTTCAAATAAGCCATGATCAATGAAAAGATGCTTAACATCATCAGCCATCAGAGAAATGCAAAACCAAAACTACAGTGAGATGCCACTTCATGCCCACTAGGATGGCTGCAATACGAAAAGTAGGTAATGAAAAGCAATGGCAAAGATGCAGAGAAACTGGGATCCTCATACATTGCTGGGGGGAATATAAAATGATGCAGTCAGTTTGGAAAATAGTCTGACAGTTCTTCATCTTGTTAAATGTACAGTTTATCAATAATCCAGCAATTCCGCTGGTAGGTATATACTCAAGAAAAATGAAAACATAGTTGCATGCAAACATTTGTACACAGATGTACATAGCAGCGTTATGCATAATAGCCAAAATGTAAAAAAACCCAAATGTCCATGAACTGATGAAGGATAGATAAAATGTGTTATATCCATACAATGGAGAATTTGCCAATAAAAAACAAGAAGTGCTGATACAGGCCATTGGTGAACCTTGACGACATTATGCTAAGTAAAAGAAATCGTTCACAAAGGACCACATATTGTATGATTCCCTGGATATCAAATGTCCATGATATGAAATAGGTAACTCTATAGAGACAGAAAGTAGATTAGTGGATGCTGGGGGCTGAGGAGGTGATGGCTAAGGGTGCAGGGTTTCCTTTTGAAGTGATAAAAATGTTCTAAAATTAATTGTGGAGATGGAAGCACAACTCTGTGAATTACTAAGAACCACTGAACTATACACTTCAAATGAATGAGCTATATGGTATGTGAATTGTATCCTCATAAAGCTGTTAATAAACACAAAAGTCACAGTTTCTCATCTCTTAGAAGGAGGACATATCTGGGAAATGGGAGAATGATTAATTGCTTTATTTTCTGTAGTATTCCATTTGCCAAGAACTTTATAATTACTTTTGTTTTTATCACTACATAAACTGAGAAATGACATGAATTTTTTAATCCCTATTATGGCAATGAGGAATAAATAAAAGTCAGTTAACTTGCCTAAGGTCTTGTAACTGGGACTAGAACTCACCCTGCCTCCAAGCCAAGTTCCCCTCCTCCCACCCCACTTTCCCTCTTTTGCCTCACAGTGAGAGGGATGCATTATCTAGGGATCCAGTAAGTATTGATCTGTGATCACCACTCATGATCAGGCTTTATTTTAGAGATGAACTGCACTTCTAATCAAGGTGATTTTTCCCCATTTTTTTTTCCCTAGAATGAAGCTAACATAGAGAAATCCAGAGTCATTGAGAAGATAAGAAATATGTAAATCTGTCCCTAAGTGACAGCATAACCTCAGTTAATCCACCCTGGAAAGAAAGCCTCCTTGGAGAGAAAGACAGGAAAATGTGGCAGGATAAATAAGCATTCCTCAAAAAAAATGCACTTGAAGAATCACAGGTGGTTGGGCTTTGCCCGTAAACTGTCTGGTTTTTTTTATGAGACCAGGTTTCCACTTTTGTTTCACTGACAGGGAATCTCCAGAGCCAGTGCTGCTGGAGGAGGCTACGAGAAGTGAGGTTTGCAGGAAGAAAGTGGGCAGAGATGAGGCAGATTTTACAGGTGGGGGAACAGCAGAGATGGTTAAAAGCAAATTCAAAAAGTTTCACTTATAAACACTTTCCTCCATCTCTCCACAAACTCTGCTATTTATCATATACCCATCAGAACTTTCAGAGGGGTGTGTGTGTGTGTGTGTTTGTGTGTCACACATGGTGCATGGATGCTGACATTTATGTGAAGGTGAGCAGGCATAAGAATAGCTACAGGTGTCAATTAAAGATACATAAACAAAGGGAAAAAAAAACGGCATTAGGAAAGCACGGTGGCCTGGTTAGAGGCAGATTACACAATGATCTTCTTGAGTTGTAATTTTAAAGTTCAGAGGCAAGTATCACTGGGCTACAGTGACATGGAAATGTATTGGCCTGATGTGCAACCTTAGTTTCTCCTCTCTTGTACTGCCCTCACTGGAGACTATGAACATCAACTCAGGGGCACTGAACCAATACCCCTTAATGATCAGCACATTTAAACTTAGTAATTCCCACCTCTTATTTTATAAGAAATACAGCATTTTCCCCTTAGATTAAAATGTTACAAGTAAAGAAAACAAAAGCAAGAGATTTGATTTTTATTTATTTTTATTTTTTGAGACGCAGACTCACTCTGTTGCCCAGGCCCGAGTGCGGTGGTGTGATCACTGCAGCCTTGACCTCCCCAGGGTCAGGTTATCTCCCGCCTCAGCCTCCCAAGCAGCGTCACCACACCCAGCTAAGTTTTTGTCATTTTTGGAGAGACAACATTTCTGTATGTTGCCCAGGCTGTTCTAAAACTTCTGAGCTCAAGTGATCCACCTACCTGGGTCTCCTGGCTAATTGTTTAAATATTTTGTAGAAAAGAGATCTTCCTATACTGTCCAATCTGGTCTCAAACTCCTGGGCTCAAGCAGTCCTCCCACTTCAGCGTCCCATAGTGCTGGGATTATAGACATGAGCTGCCATGCTAGCAAGCGATTTAATTTATTTACCTCTGAAGTCTGAAATGAATTCTTTCTGCAAATTAAAGTTTCCAGCTTAAAGGATTGATGTGAAAAGGAATACTGGTTGGATACACTAGAATGACTCAAATAATAAGTATAACACATTACTTATGATTACTGTTATATCTGAAGGACTATTAGATAGAATAGGGGAGGGGAGAAAGCAAAAGAAGGAAGGGAGAGAGAGAGGAAGGAAAGAAAGAAGAGAGGCCAACATCGGGATCCCAGTTTCTGGGGATAATTCCGTGTTTTTCAGGGAAAAGCCTTTCTCTTTACCGCTTCTGATCAATGTCAGAGGCAAGCTTCCTATTTATATATTTATATGAAAGTAGATCTCCACTTGACAATGAAAATATTCATTGCCAATGAATATTTTCATTGTCAAGTGGAAATCTACATTCATATATAATGAATCTTTCATTAGCCCATCTTACGCTATTTCAAGATTTGCTATTATGCAGAACAATGAGACCTCAAGTGTACAGGAGTTACCACCCCAAATGATGCTTTCTTAAAAGGTCAAGGTGATGATGTCAATGAAAAGGGGCCCAGATGACAAAGCGAATGAAAAAGCTAGGACTGGGTGTTTGCACCAGGAACACTCTTCTCCACAGAGAAGAGCCGCAAATCTGACTGCAACAGGCTCGGGAGTTGGTGTGGAGGGCAAGGATTTGAAGGAGATACAGAGGTGCTGTAGGCATAGGAGAATGGGTAGAAAGGAGGCAGAGAGGACTAAATGATTGGGGGAAAGAGAAAAGAAAGAAGGGAGTAAAGAAGATAAAGCAAGAGAGATGTCTATATTAACAAAGGTAACACGTGACTAACAGTTTAATCTGAGAAACTAAGAGGTTGGGAGTAATTTCAGACCAAGTTCATTCATCATAAGAATATCAATTTCTTTTCTTTTCTTTTCTTTTTGAGACAGAGTTTTGCTCTTGTTGTCCAGACTAGAGTGCAATGGTGCAATCTCATCTCACTGCAACCTCCCCCTCCTGGGTTCAAGCAATTCTCCTGCCTCAGCTTCCAGAGTAGCTGGGATTACAGGCATGTGCCACCATGCCCGGCTAATTTTTGTATTTTTAGTAGAGACCGGGTTTCTCCATGTTGGTCAGGCTTGTCTCGAACTCCCAACCTCAGGAGATCCATCCACCTCGGCCTCCCAAAGTGCTGGGATTATAGGCGTGAGTCATTGCGCCCAGCCCCAAGTATATCAATTTCTTATGGACTTATCTTTCCTTCTTTAATCAAATATAAAGGGAACTTTCTATCTCCTGGCAAAATCTTGACCCTAAAGGGATCAGAGATCTTAGGAAAATTTAAGAAAAAGATTGAATTTACAGAAGGAGGGGGAAGCACAGCAGGATAGCCATAGATAAGAACAACCAAGTTAACAGCAGTAAGACTTTTTCTACAAAGAATATTGCTCATGTAGCTAATATTAAATGACTTTAAAGATGAAGGATTTTGTTTTGTTTTTTAAAGACAGGGTCTCACCATGCTGCCCAGACTGCTCTGGGCTCAGTGATCCTCTTGCCTAAGCCTCCTGAGAATCTGGGACCACAGAAGCACACCACCACGCTGGGTTGATGTGAAGAACATTATATTTTAAATATAGAGGAAAATTATATAGGTCAAAAAAGGCAAGATACAACTCTTCTTAAATGGTAAAAGTACATTCCAGTGTAACTTATTATTAAATTGGATTTTATAATGGTTTCAGAAACTTTTATTATTTATTCCTTAGTGAAATAGATGAACCATATATTTACTTGGTGATTGTGCTGATTTTTACTTTAATATATGGCCAATTTGACAGCCAAATCAATAGCATAAAGCTAGGTATTAGTGTAACCAGTATTCAGTAGTACAAAGAATAATGAACAGAATGTTCTACCTATTCTCAGATATAATAAAATTTTTACAGCTGCATCTTAACCCATCCTTAAAGGGTAAGAGATTAAATCCGTTTAAAAATTTGGGATGATTCTGTGAAATTAAAAATATGTTTTATGTTTTCTAAGAAAGAAGCTAAAAATAATGTGTAAATACAGGTCAAGAGAAAGAACAACTACAATTACAGTAACAAATACTAAAAGCAATAAATCTATATGAAATAGGTACGGAACCCATTTAGAGAAAGAAAACAGAAAAATCAAGCAAGGTTGAGATTCCTGCTACTGGCATCATTGCAGTTTCTTGAAATGCCCTTAATTCACGTATGGCTTTTATTGTAGAAACACTTTAATGCCATAAAACAGCTCTTGAGTTCATAACTCTCCAAGATTGGCAAGAAATAGTTCATTTTCTATACTGTGCATAATTAAAATATAGAAAACCGAGAAATCAGAAATGGAAGCATTTTGCGCAAGGACAAAAGCCCGAGAGAAAGAAGTTCGGCTGGCCTCGGCTCTTCTCGATCAGCAGAATTCTCTCAAGGGTGTCATCATCAGAGTTCAGCCAAAACTAACCCCGATGAAAACGCCTTTCGGCGTTTTGTGCTTTTGTGACCATGTGTATGAAAAGATATGTGAAGATCAACTGATGGTTGGAGCTAGTTTGGCCAAGCTGCAAGCAGTGAGATTTTGTTTCAAAATATTTGCATTCCCTCTATTAAGTGAAATCTTCTAATATTACCTTGACAGCCCCTTAGCACACTAGGTTTAACAGAATCTGAGAAATGCCAGCAGAGATCAGTTTCAGTTAATCCCTAAATTTGTTGCACTGAGAAAAAAGAAGGCATCTTCTGTACTCTAAGGCGGTAAAATCTGTTTTCATTCACTATTACTGCAACGGCTTTCACATCATCACAGACACACACAATCTCAAACGAACACTCACCACAAACCCATACGGGAAGAAGCAGGAGTGACAAGCAATAAGTTTAAATTTGCCCCTTTGCTTCCAATCTTCAAGTAGTCAAACATTTCTGACAAGTTTGCTACACTTAAGAGGAGATCATCCAGCTTCCTAATAAAGTTACTTTCACCTTATCTGGAAGGAGTTGGGGCTCAGGTCTGCAACAGGGTATACAGCCAGTCACAAATTAATATTATGTTCTGACATTTGAGTCCATTCTCACTTCCCAATGGGGCATGCCCCCCCCCACTTTATGGTAATTTCCCAGAATTTCTCCATTTAAAATGCACATAAGACAGGTGGCTTCATCCTCTGATGATCCCAGAGAAATTAAATTAAGTTGACTGGAGGAAAGCCATTGGAGACAGTCGTTCCTGTAAACACATTTAATCAGATCCCGTCACCTCTGAGTGAAGAGCGGCAGCCTCTTCAGCATTCAAGGGGTCTCATCTCTCCTGCCAAGCCCTGCCAGCCCATGCAAGGTGGCAGATAAACTCACCTGCCATTCTTGGTCACAATCATCTCATTAGTAACTTCCTTGAATCTCTGCCAGAGAGGTGCATCCTCCAGGATGATCTGAAGTTGCTTCTCCGTAGGGTCGCCTTTTTCCCTCCCTGCCTGAAGCTCGTTCTCCACCACATTGAGCAGGTGAGAAACTGTGCCATCGCTGGGCTTCCGAGTTCCCACCTCACTCATGGCCATGGGCCCTCCTCAAACTTTGCAGAGAGCCGTTACCTACCTTGCCGGCTTCTAGCTTCTTCCTTCCCTCACTTCCTGCTTTTCAAACCCACCTGAACAGTGCTTGGGGAGCGGAAAGAAGACACCCTGGCTCTTGCCTGAGCTGCTAGGATGACACCCCTTAAAGTCTCCACATTATATCACCAACCTGTTAAGCTTTAGTTGGGGAGTGGGGTGGAGGGAGGGGAGAGGTAGGGAAGAAAAAGCCCTCTCTTAATTACTCATTGGATCAGGTGGGAGAGAGCCTGGCTTTCCCATTGGCTGCCGTGCAGAGTAGACATTTAAGAAGAGTACTCCATCCAAATTATCAGGCTTTTATCTTGTTGTACCTGAAGAGGTCTAATCGGTGTATTGAGAACCATTTTCCCATTAATTAAAATTATTCCAGGCCCAGACTGCACTGTCAGGCAAATCATGTTTGTGCATAAATCATGGCACGTACCATCTATAAAGAAAAGGGTCCTGGGGAGAATCGACAAACTTGATGCCAACCCAGGCTATCAGCTACTCTCCAGCATCTTAGACGATGAGGCTCTGGAGAAAAGAACAGTGTATATGGAAGGTCCAAGGCATTGTGCCAAGAACCATGACTACTGCACCAGAGAATAAAGGAAGATGCCCTGTGTGCCACTGCTCAAGGGTCAGCGCTCCAGAGAAAAGAAAAGAGCTCAGGACCTCTTTCTCCCAGGGTGTCCCCTACTGGTCTCTCTCCTGAGTCCCACATTTGCTCATATCCCACTCATCTCAACGGCCCCGCTCACCTCTGACAAATAGAGCTTTGAACATTATCCTTCCTCCCTAGAGTCTAGAACCCCAATTTTTCTCATCGCTAGCCTTTGCCACAGGGAGAAAAAAAAAAAAAAAAGGCAGCTAGTATTTTAAGGAACGCTCTGCCCCCAGTCAGTGAAAATAAACTTTTTACTTTATTATGCAGAGCAATTTCAGTCTTTGGTCCCGAAAGGCATTCTGGTTTTCTCTTTAGACAGCTCATCTTTATTTTGGCATTCCAAGATAAGCCCCACATTCCCTGGGAAGGAACACTAGTAGAAAGCTTTTCTTTTGCCCACCACACACAGTACCAATGGTGAGTGAGTGCATGGGGTGGTGGAAGGGACAGGAGTAGAGGAAGCTCTACCTCCCCCAGACCCCAACCTTGAGTAGAGCCTGGGGGTTGTAAGTTTTTCTCTCATTTCAATATTAAGAAAATAAGAAAAATAAAAAGGAAAATAAAAGCAAAAAGGTAAGATAAAGTCAGGGTAAGGATGACACAGAAAATGTATTCAGGGCCTCCTAGTGTCACATAGGAGCATCACATACAGCAGGGAACAAACAGAAATGGCCTGCACCATTACAGAATTAACAATCTGAGAGAGAAAATAAATGATATACGGTAAACAACAACTAAGTAATTATCCATAGTGATAAGGCTATCAAGACTACGTAAAAGGGGGAAGTGGTTGAGAAAAATTTGTGTGCAGGAGGGTAGGGAACTCCAGTTAGGTGGAGTTGTGTAGAACAGCTTCCTTGAGGAGACATTTCAGATGAAAACAAAAGCTCAGCAAGGAGGTAGTCAAGGAAGAGCAGCAGAGTGCCAAGCAGAAGAACTGCATGTGAGAAGCATGGCTTAGGCCAGACAGAAATCTCCAGGGAGGCCAGTGTGACCAGCATGTGGTGATAAAGAGAGCAGAATGAGAGGTCCTCTGAGAGAGGGCCAGGCCAGACCAAGGGGTCTTAGAAGTCATGATGAAGAATTTGGATTTTCTTCAACATGAGACAGGAAACTATTAGAGAGTATTAAGTAGGAAAAGAGCATGATTTGCTTTGTGTTTGCAAAAAATCTAATTGATTTATAGAGAATAGACTAGAAAAGGACAAGAGTTGAAGTGAGAAATTAGAGGCTATGATAGCAGTTCAGGCAAGAGCTGGTGATGGCTTAGCCTAGGGTAGTGGCAGTGGCTACAAAAAGAAGTGGATAGATTCTAGATACACCTTAGAAGTCCATAGGACAGAACAACATGAGGGACTGGATGTGGGGGTGAGGGAGAGCAGAGAACCATGTGTCTGATGGGAACAATTAGTAGACGGCAGGGCCATTTACTGAGATACGAACGGTGAGGCAGGTAGAAGGGTAGGCAGAGGTACAATTTCATTAGGAGACTCAAAAATTTCAATTTTATACAGCTAACACTGAAAAGAATGTGATAGGCTAATAAGGACCCCCTGCAAAAGAGGCCTATTTCCTAATCCCCAGAACCCGTGAGTGTATTACCGCACATGGGAACAGAGACTTTTCAGATGTGATGAAGTTAAAGATCTTGAGATGGGGAGATTATCCTGAGATGGGGAGGCTATCCGGTGAGCCCAGGGCAGTCACAAGAATAAGAGGGAGGCAGGAGGATCAGAGTCAGAGGATGAAGATGCGAGGACAGATGCGGAAGTCGGAGGGGAGAGAAGATGTTACGCTCCTGGCTTTGAAGATGGAGGAAGGGGTCACAACACAAGGAATGTAAAAAGCCTCTACAAGCTGGAAAAGATGAGGAAATCGATTATGCTCTAGAGCTTCCAGGAGGAACACAGTGCTGCCGACACCTTGGTTTTCGCCCAGTGAAACTAATTTTGGGCTTCCAATTTCCCCAAACTGTAAGATAATAAATTTGCGTTATTTTAAGCCACTAAGTTTGTGGTAATTTGGTACAGCAACAATAGGGGACTAGTGCAAAGACTATTAGGTATATAAATGGAGATTTTGAGAAGGCACTGCTTAGAACTGTGACATAACTGTGGCCCTGAGCTTCCTAGCAGCCAATGCAAAGTGGGGGAATATAATCTGACATACATTAAACTGTGTCCCTAAAATAAAAGCAAGGCTTGACCTGTGAGAAATTGCTCCCATAAATCTTTATAAGGAAAATACTGTGTGATACAGGGAACAACGTCTCCCCAAACAGTCTACCAGTAAGATAAAAAGCCTTCCTTCAAATAGTTTTACAATCTAGAAGGGACACAAAGACATGCTTGAAGAATTCCAGTACAGAAATGTGAAGTGTTCTGAAGCACCAGTAAGGGAGAAGTAAAGAAAACACAGATCTAAGACTGGAACACGACAAGGATGGCCACTTACATTACTGCTATTCAACGTAATGCTAGAAGTTCTAGCTACAGCAATCAGGTAAGAGAAAGAAGTAAAAGGCATCCAAATTGGAAAGGAGGAGGTCAAATTGTCCTTGTTTGCAGATGATATGATCTTATATTTGGAAAAAACTAAAGGATCTACCAGAAAACTATTCAAATTGACAAATTCAATAAAGTCGCAGGATACAAAATCAACATACGAAAATCAATATAGCATTTCTATGGGCCAACAGTGAACAATCTGAAAAAAAAATCAAAAAAGTAATCCCATTTACAATAACTACAAACAAAATAAAATATCTAGGAATAAACTTATGAAAACTATAAAACATTGATGTGCTGGGCACGGTGGCTCATGCCTGTAACCCCAGCACTTTGGGAGGCCGAGGCGGGCGGATCACAAGGTCAGAAGATCAAGACCATGCTGGCCAACATGGTAAAACCCCATCTTTAAAAACAAAAAAAAATTGATGTAAGAAATTGAAGAGTACATTAAAAAATGAAAAGATAATCTGTGTTCATGGATTGGAAGAGTCAATATTATTAAAATTTTGTCCATACTATCCAAAGCAATCTACAGAATCAATGCAAGCCCAATCAAAATACCAATGGCATTCTTCACAGAAATAGAAAAAAATCCTAATATTTATATGGAACCACAAAAGACCAGAATAGCCAAAGCTATCCTGAGCAAAAAGAAAAAAACAGAAGGAATCATATTACCTGACTTCAAATTATACTAAGGAGCTATTGTAACCAAAACAGCATGGTACTGGCATAAAAACAGACATGTAGACCAATGGAACAGAATAGAAAACCCAGAGGAAATAAGTCCTACAGTAAATTCATTTTCCACAGAGGTGCCAAGGACATACATCAGAGAAAGGGCAGTCTCTTCAATACATGGTGCTGACACAAACTGGGAAACCTAAAAGAAATGGATGAATTCCTGAAACATACAATCTCCACAACAAGATCAATAACAAGTTTCAAAATTGAATTAGTAATAAAAAAATTTACCAACCAGAAAGAACTCTGGGCCAGATGGATTTACAGCTGATTTTTACCAGACATATAAAGAGCTGGTACCAATCCTACTGAAACTATTTTAAAAAATAGAGAAGGAGGGACTCCTCCCTAACTCATTCTATGAGACTAGCATCATTCTGATACCAAAACTTGGCAGGAAAAAAAATCTTCAGGCCAATATCCCTGATAAACATACATGCAAAAATCCTCAACAAAATATTAGCAAATTCAATTCAACATGATCAAGAAATCTTTATTCCTGGGATGAAAGGTTGGGTCAAGATATATAAATCAATCAATAAATGTGATTCATCAAATAAACAAAACTAAAAACAAAACCACATGTTCATCTCAATAGATGCAGAAAAGGTTTTTGATTAAATTCAACCTCCCTTCATGTTAAAAATCCTCAATGAACTAGGCATCAAAAAGGCACATACCTCAAAATGATAGCCATCTATGACAAATCCACAGTGAACATCACACTGAAGAGGCAAAAGCTGAAAGCATTTCTCTTGAGAACCAGAACAAGACAAGGATGCTCACTCTCACCACTCCTATTTGACACAGTACTGGAAGTTCTAGCCGGGGTAATCAGGCAAAAGAATAATAAAAGGTATCCAAATAGGAAGAGAGGAAGTCAAACTATCCTTCATATATTGTAGACGATATGATTCTATACCTAGAAAACCCCACAGTCATCCAACGATTAGCTCCTGGAAAAAAAGAAAAGAAAAGAAGAAAAGAAAAAAAAGAAAGAAAAGAAAACCCCACAGTCTCTGCCCAAAGGCTCATAGATATGATGAACAAATTCAGCAAAGTTTCAGAATACAAAATCAATGTACAAAATCACTAGCATTTCTATACACCAACAACCTCCAAGTTGACAGCCAAATTATGAATGCAATACCATTCACAGCAGCCACACACACACACACACACACACACACACACACACACACACACAAAAGACTAAAACACCTAGGAATATGGCTAACAAGGGATGTGAATGATCACAACAATAAGAACAAGCAGAAACACTGCTAAAAAAAAAAAAACAAAAACAAAGATGACAGCAACAAATGGAAAAACATTCTATGCTCATAAATAGAAAGAATCAATATTGTTAAGATGGCCATACTGCCCAAAGCAATTTACAGATTCAATACTATTCCTATAAAAATACCAGCATTTTTTACAGATTTTGAAAATATCATTTTAAAATTCATTTGGGACCAAAAAGGAGCCCAAATAGCCAAAGCAATCCTAAGCAAAAAGAACTATGCTTGAGTCATCAAACAACTCAACTTTAAACTATACTACAAGGCTACAACAGTAACTGCAATAGCATGGTATTGGTACAAAAGTAGGCATAGAGATCACTGGTACAGGTTAGAAAACCCAAAAAAAGACATACACCTACAACCATCTGATCTTCAACAAAGCTGACAATAACAAGCAATGGAGAAAGGACGTCCTATTCAATAAACGGTATAGAGATAACTGGCTAGTTATCTCAATCTTCTCAGTATGCAGAAGATTGAAACTGGACGTCTATTTATCATCAAATATAAAAATCAACTCAAGGTGGACTAAAGACTTAAATGTAAAACCTAAAACTATAAAAACCCTGGAAGAAAACCTAGGAAATATTATTCTATGCACTGGCCCTGTCAAAGACTTCATGATGAAGATGTCAAAAGCAATTGCGATGAAAACAAAAATTGGCCAGGTCCAGTGGCTCACAGCTGTAATCCCACAACTTTAGGAGCCCAAGGCAGGTGGATCATTTGAGCAGAGGAAGTTGAGACCAGCCTGGCCAACATGGCAAAACTCCATCTCTACAAAAAATACAAAAATGAGCTGGGCATGGTGGTACATGTCTTAGTCTCAGCTGCTCAGAAGGTTGAGGGAGGAGGACCACTTGAGCCTGGGCAGTGGAAGTTGCAGTGAGCCAAGGTCATGCCACTGCACTCCAGCTTGGGTGACAATAGCAAGACCCTGTCTCGGAAAAAAGAAAAAAAAATATTGAAAGTGGGACCTAATTAAACTTCAGAGGTCCTGCACAGCAAAACAAACAAACAAACAAACAAAAACTAACGATAGGGTACACAGGCAACCTACAGAATGGGAGAAAGTAATTTGCAAAGTATGCTTTTAAAAAAGGTCTAATATCCAGCATTTATAAAGTACTTAAATAAATCAACAAGCAAAAAAAAAAACTTTATTAAAAAACAGGCGAAGGAAATGAACAGACACTTCTCAAAAAAGACATACAAGCAGCCAAAAAGCTTATGAAAAAAATGTTCAATATCACTAATTATTAGAGAAATGCAAATCAAAACCACAATTAGTTACAATCTCACACCAGTCTGAATGGCTACTACTAAAAACTCAAAAAGTAACAGATGCTGGTGAGGCTGAGGAGAAAAGAGAATGTTTATACACTGCTGGTGGGAATGCAAATTAGTGCAGCCACTGTGGAAAAAAGTCTGGAGATTTCTCAAATAATTAAAACAGAACCAGCACTACACCCAGCAATTTCATTATTGTGTTTATACTAAAAGAAACATAAAGCATTTCTCCATAAAGACACATGCACACCAATGTTCACCACACACTATTCACAACAGCAAAGACATGGAATCAACCTGGATTCCCAACAATAGTGGACTGGATAAAGAAAATGCAGTGCATATACACCATGAAATACTACACAGCCATAAGAAAGAATGAGATCATGTCTTTTGCAGCAACATAGATGGTCATTATCCTAAGTGAATTTACACAGGAACAGAAAATCAGATACTGCCTGTCCTCACTTATAAGAGAGAGCTAAATGCTGCATACACATGGATACAAAGAAGGGAATGATAGACATTGGGGCCTACTTGAGAATGGAGGGTGGGAGGAGGGTGAGGATTGACAAACTACTATCAGGTATTATGCTAATTGCCTAGGTGACAAAATTAGCTGTACACCAAACCCTGAAACATGCAATTTACCCATTTAACAAACCTGCACATGTACCACTTAGGCCTAAAATAAAAGTTGGAAAGAAAAAAAATTAAAAAATAAAAATTGGGGGTCAATAGAGATGAATCTTATGATAAATAAATAAATAATGCTGGTAAATTGAATATCCCTATGCAGAAGAATGAAACTAAACCCCATCTCACCCCACATACAAAAATCAAATCAAAATGGACTAAAGACTTAAATCTAGGACCTCAAACTATGAAACTATTAATACCAACAGAAAACATAGGGGAAACTCTCCAGGACATTAGTCTGAGCAAAGACTTCTTGAGTAATACCACAAAACCACAGACAACCAAAGCAAAAATAGACAAAGGAGACCACATCAAGTTATTAATAAAAAGCTTCTGCATAGCGAAGGAAACTATCAACAAAGTGAAGTGACAACCCACAGAATAGGAGAAAATATTTGCAAACCATCAACCTGACAAGGGATTAATACCCAGAGTATATCAGGAGCTCAAAAAACTCAACTGGAAAAAAATCTAATAATCTGATTTTAAAATAGGCAAAAGATCTGAACAGACATTTCTCAGAAGATATGCAAATTGTGAATGGGTATATAAAAAGTGCTCTACACCACTGACCATCAGAGAAATGAAAATGAAAACTACAATGAGATATCATCTCACGCTAGATAAAATGACTTTTATCTAAAATACAGGCAATAGCAAAAGCTGGGGAGGATGTGGATAAAAGGGAACCCATACACACTGTTGGTTTGAATATAAATTAGTGCAACCACTATGGAGAACAGTATGGTGGTTCCTCAAAAAACTAAAAATAGAACTACCATATGATCCAGCAATCTCACTTCTAGGTATATACCCCCAAATAAAGGAAATCAGTATATTTAAGACATACCTACACTCCCCTGTTTATTGCAGCACTATTCACAATAGCCAAAATCTGGAAGCACCCTAAGTATCCATTAACAGACAAATGTATAAAGAAAATCTGGTTCATATACACAATGGAGTACTATTCAGCCATAAAAAAGAATGAAAGCCTGTCACTTGCAACAACATGAATGGAACTGGAGGTCATTATGTTAATTGAACTAAGCCGGGCACAGAAAGACAAATTTTACATGTTCTCACTAATGTATGGGAGTTAAAATTAAAACAATTAAACTCAGAGAGTAGAATGCAAATTACCAAAGGCTGGGAAGTGCAGTGGGAGAGTGGTAGAAAGTGGAGATGGTTAATGGGTACAAAAATATAATTAGAATGAATAAAATCTAGTATTTGATAGCACAAAAGAGTGACTACAGTCACAATAATTTATTGTATATTTTTAAATAACTAAAAGAGTATAATTGAAATGTTTACAACCACAAAGAAATGACAAATATTTGATTGAAGTGATGGATACCCCATTTACCCTCTTGTGATTATTGTGCATTACATTCCTATGTCAAAATATCTCATGTGCCCCATAAATATATATACCTGCTATGTACCCATAACATTAAAAATTATTATTATTATTATTATCTTTATTTTTGGAGACAGATTCTCACTCTGTCACCCAGGCTGGAGTGCAGTGGTGTGATCTTGGCTCACTGCAACCTTCACCTCACAGGTTCAAGCAATTCTCCTGCCTCAGCCTCTCAAGTAGCTGGAATTACAGGTACTCACCACCACACCTGGCTAATTTTTGTAATTTTTATTAGAAATAGGGTTTCACCATGTTGGCCAGGCTGCTCTTGAACTCCTCACCTCAAGTGATTCATCTGCCTCGGCCCCCTAAAATGCTGGGATTACAGGCATGAGCCACAGCACCCGGCCTGAAAATAAAATGTTTTTAAACAATTTTTTTAAGTGAATAAAATGACTGCTTTTTAGCCCTATGAGTAAATAAAACACAAGATTTTGCAATCTAATTTTTAAATTTAACAATATATAAAGAATATTTTCTCATGTCACCAAATACTTGTCTACATTATTTTGACATTTGCAAATTATCCCATCTTGTAAATGAGCCATGTTTTATTTAACCAACCTAATATTATTATTTAGTATTTTTCTTTTTTTATAATTTTAAACAATTAAATTCCAGATAAATATTTAGGAACATCTATGATTGTTTTCTTACGCTGCATTTTTAGAAGTAGCGTTGACAATAATAAAACACGCTAATCATATTCACATCTTATTTATAACAATCTTATAAGGTAAATGGTAAAATTATATCCATTTTATGGGTGAGTAACTTGAAGACCACAGGTATCTAGACAATGACTACTAAAGCCATTTTTTAACCCAGGGAATCCAAACAGATAGCATCATTTTAACCCTTCTATGTCCAGGAATTCATTCATTCAGTGACACAATGAGAAAACCAGGAGATCCTAATTATCTCCATAAGATAGATGAAAAAAACAAGAAAGAAAGGAAAAAAGGACTTGTCCAATATTCAATGAACCAGGGAACAGTTAGGAAAGGAATGACTCAGCCAGGCACAGTGGCTCACGTCTGTAATCCCAGCACTTTGGGAAGCCAAGGAGGGTGGATTCCTTGAGGTCAGGAGTTCGAAACCAGCCTGGCCAACATGGCAAAACCCTGTCTCTACTAAAAATAAAAATAAGAAATTAGCCTGGCATGGTGGTGGGCACCTGTAATCCCAGCTACTCGGGAGGCTGGGGCCTACGTCAGCGCATGGAACACTTAAGAACACCAGTAGACTTTTGTTTCCAACTTTGAAAGGGAGCTGATCTCTGGTATTTACTGATAAAGAAGCAACTGGCAGCTGCATATGGAGCCCTTCAGGTTTGTGAGAGTGTGACAGGACAGACTGCTTCATGTGAATGACATTCAAGGGTAACCACCCCCCAGACTGGGACAACACAGACATCCACCTTAGCAAACAGAACAGCGGAGCACCCTGAGGATGAGCCCGTTAGCAGAAGAATTACAAGAAGTCTTGGAACGTGCAGTCTTGATGCAAGATAAAGCCATGGGTCAGCCTGAGGCACTCTTAAACCCTGAATCATCACCGTTTAAAGAAGGGCACCTCCCCAATCCTGATGGGGCATGGTATATGGATGGGTCCAGCCAGGGTGCTACTGCTGCCTGGACCATTCTCGCAGTCCAGCCTAGTACTGATACCATATGGTTTGATACTGGGTGTAGACAAAGTAGTCAATGGGCTGAACTCAGGGCAGTGTGGATGGTGATCACCAAGGAGGAGACACCTATGGAAATCTACAAGGATAGCTGGGCAGCTTATCAAGGCCTGACCTTGTGGTTAACTCCCTAGAAGTTACAGAATTGGCTAGTTGACCACCGGCCCATTTGGGGCCAGACCATGTGGCAAAACCTATGGGAAACGGTCCACCAAAAGGACATCACTATGTATCATGTGCCAGGCCATGGGCCCCCATCCAGTTACAGAAACACACCAAGGATGACCTTCTTCGACCAGGTATGGGGATGAAAGATAACCCATTGTTGCCTGCCACAATGTCCCTAAAGGCAGGGGAATAAAAAACCTGGCTTTGGCCATCGGCCCTCCAAGCACCCCATTGCCAATGGTTAGCTATTGTAACCCCCAAAAGGAGGACCTACAGTATGATTTACATTTCACTCCTTAGGTATTTAATATATGGCTTCCGTGACTGATCATCCATAGGAGAACAGCTTGGGGAGAAACCCTCCTCCGGGGTTCACATGTATTATCTGTGTGGCCTATTATGAGCTACCCAGTGACTTTGGCATAGATACAGGATCCAAAGGAACCATGGGGAGCTGAGAATGTGTGGTGCCAATGCCTAGAGCTTCTGGGCTAGGTAGCTGCATTGTTATCCAGAAATGAAAAGTGGGCTTGCATGTTGCCTGAAGGGCATGATTTACCCCTGTTAGTACCTGTGCTTGCTTTATCATTTCAACCATAGGTTGATATGCTCCAGCAGCACCGTGGACTAGGCCTGCAACCACACGGAGGTCACCCATGTTTCCAACTGTTGGATCTGCACCGCCCTTCCAGCAGCAGCTGTGGACGGCTTGCCCGGGCACACACATCCAGCTTCTATAGAAAACAGGACATGGTTAGAGACTTGGCATGGCCGACGTTTGGAACACAACAAGCTTTGGATATAGGATGCCACAAAACCCATAGCATGCCCACCCCCGGCTGACCCATAGCGACTATGATGGATAGGGCTGGTTAGTGGGAGAATATGTGGTGCCCCCACCACACGTACCACAATGTATAGAGCAGCATTGGGGCAACGTCACCGTGGGGTGCTTACTGCCACAGCCTGCACAAATATATGTCACCACACCAACATATGTTATATTTGTGCAGGCTATGGTGGGTAACCACCCCACAGTGGAATAGGCAACCTCATCACTGCTGGGCCTCAATGGACTTTGTGGCCCCTGGAAATTTATAGGTCTATGAAGACACAGGATGGTCATATTTGCCAGTGAATTGGACGGGCTGCAGTACCTAGAGGGGGGCTTATGTGCTTGCCAGTGTTATTCCCACATTACCCAGACGCCCACATAACTGGGAGGCACCGCATTCTCAGTTTTTGTGAGTGCAGCCAGGCCACTGGTGGCTCTACCCCTTAGCATTACGCATCCCTAGAGCAGGTGCCATAACTGTGGAAATGCAAGTTACAGCCCAAACAGATCACACTGCTCGAGCCTTGAATTACACCTGAGTCGCCCTCCTTCTGTTGACAGATGAGGTTGATCAAACCAGGAAGGTGGTACTGCAGAACCGATGGCGCTAGACATATCAACGGCTGCCCAAGGTGGCACCTGTGTCCTTTTGGGAACACAGTGTTGCACCTTCATCCTTGACAATCAAATCAACATAACAGCAGCTTTGCAAGGAGTTTCCCGGGAAATCAAGGCAGTTGAGAGTCTTGCTGATGACTCCTTACAGACATGAGGAGTAGGCTCTGGCCTCTACTGGACCCTAACAATTATGGGCAGCATAGTGGGAATATTAGTAGTGAGTTATTTAATGTATCAAGGTGTAATGAGGCAAAAACTGATATTAAGAAAAATTATTTAATTACATTTAGAGGCATCATATTTATTGAGGCATTTTTAAGAGAAAACTGATATTTCATAAACATTTTTTTCAAGAACATTTTTATTTTTAAATATTTGAGAGCCAGGCACAGTGGCTCACCCTTGTGATCTAAACATTTTGGGAGGCCAAGGCAGGAGGATCACTTGAGGAATTCAAGACCAGCATGGACAACATAGTGAGACCTTGTCTCTATAAAAAATTAAAGAGAAATTAGCTATTTATAGTGGTGCATACCTGTAGTCCCAGCTACCTGAGAGGCTGAATGGAAAGGATCCCTTGAGCTCAGTAGTTGGAAGTTAAAGTAAGCCATGATTGTACCACTATACTCCAGCCTGAGCAACAAAGCAAGATCTTATCTCTGAAAAAAAAAAAATTACACACCTTTGCTGTATTTGAGATAGTCCAAATGTGAAAACATTAAAAGATAACTTCCCATTCAGAAATCAGAAAACATTTTTCAATAAGGAATAATAAAACGATTATGTTTTAAGTCAAATGTTACATGCTTCTTCTCAGGTTCTGGGAATGCTGCACTTTCAACAAAGTGTCCAATCAACTAAAACCAAGACACAGACATCCCCCCGCAAAAAAATCAATGCAATTAAAAAAAAAAATACTGACAATTCCCCATCTATGAAGACTATGAAGAAGCTATGCCCTGGTGATTTAATGTGAGGATGGAGACGTAGATGTCATGCAAACCCGAGCCCCGTAAAACTGTGGCTTGAATGAAGCACTGCAAGAGAAGTACAGGAAAGCCTTCACTTGGGAAGGCTCCAAGAATGATGGACATGAGTGCATCAAACAGCCAGGCACAAAAGGGTCTAGAACTACTTTACTCCCAGCACAGGCATGTCTGATTCTCACATTAGACAGCTGAGTTTTATGCCTATAGACTTCTAGCTATTTATGCAAACATCTGAGATGCATTTTCAGTTGCTTACACAGAGAGCTCCAGCTTGCAAGTGGAAGTGTCATGAGGGGGCCCAGGCAGGAAGACTACTCACCTGAGACTTTCTCCTCAGCTTGAGGCCTGCAGGTGCCCACCTTCCCCATGTGGGCCACCTTATCAGAAGGAATCTGAAATGTTGAAGTCCACAGGAAACAGTAAAAAAAATGCAGATTCAAGAATCTGCCACAAATGGCCCTCTGTCCACAGGCAATTAATTTTGCGGTATCTTTTTCTTCACATGCTAGAAAGAGCTAAAAATAAATATTTGAGATCTCTCAAACACCCTCTGATTTTAGAGATGGGGCTCATGATAACAAGGATAGGGGTGAACTCCCTGGCATCACTTCACCCATTCATTCATCCGCTGAGTGTTTACTTTGTCCCAGGTATATCAGACCTCAGGGAGCTTACAGTTAGGAGGAGACCAACAAGTTTCCTGCAGTGGAAGTTTGGAAGGAAGCACAGAACAGAGAAAGCCTGCCATTCCCTGCTAGAACTAGGGACATCTTCACACAGCAGGAACACATAACCTCAGTTTTGAAGTAGACGTTTGCCTTGCGCCCGGGAAGAACTATATTCCAGGAAAAGGAGAATATTCCATAAAAAGTTCAGGAGTATTCAAATAGCAGCAAGTTCAGCCAGTGGAATATCAGACTAGAGAGGAAATGATTAAGGGCTTTGAATGTTCTGTATTTCCCACAAGGAAATAACATTTGTTACTATCATACTTATAGCAGAGAAATGCAACTAGAATGTAAAACCTATGCCTTTAAGGAGAAGGTTACTTAGGACAAGAGGTAAAACTAAAAAGAGACTAGTGTGAAATACCTGTAAAGCAATTGCGGTGGTGAAGTTGAAAATCACAAAAGGTGAAAGATGAAAGGAGGAGGGAGGAAGGGAAGGTGGGGGCAGAGGTTGAAAAACTATCAATTACTCTGCTCATTAACTGGGTGATGGATCAATCGTACCTCACACCTCAGCACCATGCAAAATATGATGTCACAAACCTGCACATGTACCCTCTGAATATAAAATACAAGTTGAAATTATTTTTTTTAAAGAAAGGTGGAACATGATTGAAGTTTAGCAAACACTGCTATAAGTGATTAGGAAACACTGAACAATTTTAAGCAAGTTGACAAACTAATCAGATTTGCAATTTCAGAAGAATGCTTTGGTGCCAGCATGGAAGCTGGGTGGGAAAGCAATGGGACTGCAGACAGGCAGGGAAACTGCTGCAGAAATCTTCAAGAAGGATGGGGATGCGGAAGAGGCAGGTGCAACGCGGGAAAGGCCATAGCAGATATGAGAGCTATTTAAAAGGTAGAATCCATAGGAACTGGTCATCACCAGATATGGCTATTAAGGGAGAAGGTACCCAGGATGACTGTTCAGCTGTCCAATTGGACAACAGGGCAAATGACAGGACCATTCTCCCACACAGAGAACACAAGAAGAGTTGGGAGGAATGATGTTGCAGGTCCACCACGAGCAGGGGCATTAATTTTGATGAACAGTCTGTAGTTCACAAGCTGGCTGTAAACACACCCACGGACACCAACTTGAATATTGGGAACAGGGACCCGGGAAAGGAGATGCCCCATGCTGCGACCTCCAGACTGGAACCCTGCTGAAATGATTAGGAGGGCGAAATGTTTCTCTTCTGCTGGACAGCGTAAGTTCCATCTCACAGACCCAGCAGCTGCCCTGCAGCTAGTTGTTGAGGGAGGCAAGAGAGCTATTAATTAAGTCTAGCTGACATCTGATAGTACTGCTGTGTCCTCTGGCACACAGTGGCCCCTGTCTCCAATTTAAAGGGCAGAAATTAAAAGCCATGCAACCTGACCTCACAAGCTTGAGCTCGCCTGAACTGTGGCCGGATCCCTAGACATACACCAGGCAGAATCCACGTCTGCACATTTAGTTCCTGCAGGCCTGAAGAAACCTAACACCTTTTCCCACCCACTTCCAGTGTCACCAGGAAATTAGCACTCACCCAAGTACTGGGTCATAATTAAACTAAACAAAAAGACAGCTGCTCCTACCTTTCTTTTTTAATCACCAACATGCGGCCTTGGGGATTACCAGCTTTGGGCTGATTTAGGGAGGATTACTCTTTCATTAGTTTCCAGGGTCAGTTCCAATACACTGTCATAAGAGCCCTTTAAGATCCCCTTCCATGACTGAAAGGTTAGGTTTTTGCAAGCCACTGACAGCCTACTATTTGTCAGACCCCACAAATATCTGATTTTTAACCAGAAACAACACCCCAAAATGATTCTGCACCGATTTTCTAGGTGTCTAGGAGATATCATTCTAAATCCTCAATGTAGTCTCTAAAAATGAGAAGGAACAAATGTGGGATAGAAATATGGCCGACCCTTTATGTAAAAAGTCAAAAAATCCTTGAATTTCCTACAACTACCGCAATGTACATCTACCGCCCTTATGCAGCTAAACCAAGAGACGCAAGCAAGCTGATAACACGAGTGAAGGCTGGGCACATCAGACTGGGGAAAAGGTGAGGCACACATCCACCCAGATGCATCAGAAAAAAATGTAACTATTGTGTGTGGATAAGCAAAATGTCTGTTGGCTAAAGTTAGCCTGCCTGTTCTCAACTTCCTTTGTCTATTTATACTTTCATTCACTCAGAAAATATTTCTTAAGTGCCTATTATCCCTTGGGTGGTTAGCAAACATAGACACAGCCTATGCCCTCATAGAACCTCGTAGACAATGGTACTGAGTCAGGGAGGTCAGAGAAGGCCTCCCGGAGGATGTGAGGCTTACTCTGCAATCTGAAGGATACGCAGGGTAGCTTGGCAAACAAGAGAAATACAGGTTTGAAGTGCAAAGTAGGAATAGCACATACAAAGACCATATGGCAAGGGGGAACATGACAAGAGGAGCAATGACAGGCAAAATGACAACGAAAAGGTGGGCTGAAGCCAGATCATATAAAACCACAAAGCCTTGTAGACCAAAGTGTGGAACATTGCCTTATGTAATGGAAAAATGAATTTTGAAAAGATCACACTAGCTACAATGACGAGAATGTGTTAGAAGGCTGTTAGAATAGATGTGGATAGAAAAAATGAGTAAACTATTTATATACCCCCTAGCAAGCGATGGTGGTAACCTGGATCCCTTGTATTACTTCTCAGAATCACAAACGCCATATTGACTCCCCTGCAAAATAACTTGAGTCAAAAATGGCCTCCTTCCGGGTGTGGTGGCTCACGCCTGTAATCTCATCACTTTGAGAGGCCAAAGCAGGAGGATCACTTGAGGTCAGGAGTTGAAGACCAGCCTGGCCAACATGGTGAAATCCCATTGCTACTAAAAATACAAAAAATTAGCCAGCCATGGTGGCACACACCTATAGTCCCAGCTACTTGAGAGAAGGAGGTGGGAGAATTCCCAACTGCAATGAGCTGACATCATGCCATTGCACTCCAGCCTGGGCAACAGAGTGAGACTCTGCCTTTAAAAAAAAAAAAAAAAAAAAAAAAAAAAAAAAAAAAAAAAAAAAAAAAAAAAAAAAAAAAAAAAAAAAAAAAAAAAAAAAAGTGGCCTCTTTTAATCTTCAAGGGTGGCTCCAGTTCTTGGATTCCAAATTTGGTGCACCACTCTGTATCTGCTTTCTCATGTGACACCCTTTCTCACCATAGCAATGGAGTCTTCATTCACAGCACCTTGGCTAATTTCATTTTTTCTATACTAAAGATAGAAAAAAAATCCTAAGACCTGAAAACTTTTTATTCTGACTCCATTTTGAAGTCCTGGGATTTTGTGAACCATTTCAGCTCTATCACAGCTTCCTTGCAGTGGGCAATTAGAATTGTACCCAGTATTTTGGTACAAAAACACCATGGGAAGATCTGCTTTGTTTACAGTATCTTTCCACCCATGTCCATAAGGATCCCAAAATGCCTTCCAAGGTCATAAATGGAAAGCTGGGGCCCATGATCACTATATTAGTCCATTTTTGTATTTAGTCCATACAAAGAAATACCTGGCCAGGCACAGTTGCTCACACCTATAACCCCAGAACTTTGGGAGGCCAAAGTGGATGGATCACCTGAGGTCAGGAGTTCAAGACCAGCCTGGCCAACATGGTAAAACCCCATCTCTACTAAAAATACAAAAACTAGCCAGGCATGGAGGTGGGTACCTGTAATTCCAGCTACCTCAGAGGCTGAGGCACAAGAATTACTTGAATCCAGGAGGCGGCAGTTGCAGTGAGCCAAGATTGCACCACTGCATGCCACCCTGGGAGAGACAGTAAGACTCTGACTCAAAAAAAATAATAAGACAGACCTGAGACTGGGTAATTTATAAAGAAAATAGGTTTAATTGGCTCACAGTTCTGCAGGCTTTACATGACGCATAGTGCTAACATATGCTTGTGGTGGGAGCCTCAGGAAGCTTACAAACATGGTGGAAGAAGAAAATGAGACAGCACATCACAGGCTGAGAGCAGGAGCAAGAGAGGGGCTGGGGGAGGTACCACACTCTCTTAAACAACTAGATCTCGCATGAACTACCAGAGTGAGAACTCACTCATCACCAAGGGGATGGTGCAACGCCATTCATGAGGGATCCACTTGTGATCCAAACACTTCCCACCAGGCCCCACCGCCAATATTGGGGATTACATTTCGACATGAAATTTCGAGAGGACAAACCTCCAAATCATATCAATTACATAGTTTGGTTTGCTTTTCATCATATGCTTAGTCCTCTCCACTTTTATGTTCATTGATAAGACTTAGGTGTTCCAGTACTTTTACATTGGCTTGGAATTTTTACTTTTCAGGTGAACTTTGCATCATCTATAAACTTCTCAATTTTACTTTGTACTTCCTCTTTGAGGAATATGTATATGAAAAAGTTAAAATAGAAGCAATCTCAATTTTGATCCTCCATGGACCTCACTATTTGACATATTCCTATATTTCATACTTTAATCTCCTCAATCTCACAGTAATTTAATACAGTTTTGCTTGCTTGTTCAGAAAATGAAATATTTCTATGTATAAAATCACTAATTTTTTTAAGATATTAGTTTCGTTGATTGACTTACTTATCTTACATCAAGCAATTTGGTATTCTACATAGAAGCTAACATTTTCCCCTTCTTCTTGAGTTAGCCTATGAATACATGACTCCAGGCCAGGTTCAGTAGCTCACGCCTGTAATCCCAATACTTTGGGAGGCCAAGGCAGGCAGATCACCTGAGGTCAAGAGTTCAAGACCAGCCTGACCAACATGGTGAAACCCCGTCTCTACAAAAATACAAAAATTAGCTGGGCATGATGGTAAGAACCTGTAATCCCAGCTACTCAGGGGGCTGAGGCAGGAGAATTGCTTGAACCTGGGAGGCAGAGGTTGCAGTGAGCTGAGATCACATCATTGCACTCCAGTCTGGGCGACAGAGCAAGACTCCATCTCAAAAAACAAACAAACAAAAAAGAATACATGACTCCAGAAAAGGAGCATGATTTCCATGAAACACTTCTGAAGAAAATTAGAGATTTTTATTAATTATCTACTATGTGTATATATAAGTCCAATGAGAATCATATTTAAAAATAGAAAAAATACACATACATATACATAACTAAATGACAACATTTTTTAAATGTGTTCAACTGAATAATTTTACCAAATTTACTAAATATAATGATACCTCCTAATTTTTATTTCCCAAGAAGGCCGAACAAACTACACTGGTTTTGAGAAAGGTAAGAAGAATGAAAACAATTTCACCTTGCCTATGCAAATGTGTTCACACTTTTTTTTTTTTTTTTTTTGCATTCAGCTTTAATATAACTTGAGATAAGATGCCAAGTAAAGGGGAAAAGTATGGGAACTTTCAGTTGGGCAAAATGCAAAAAAATTTAAAATGCAGAGAAGGGTGCTAAATATAGTTATTACTTTTACTAGCCAAAAACATAACCATCATAGAAGCATTAAAAAGCCATTTGTGGCTATGATAGAATCTCAAGAGTTGACAGGAGAGCATTTCTGCTTCTGCTAATGGTAGACTAAGTAACGTGACAAGTAGAAAATTTGTACAGTGTAAAATCATCTGCTTGAAGGCATAAGGAAGCCAACGTGATGAAAAATTACCAGGCCCGAATATGGAGGAAGACAATGGCCAGGTAGGTGAGCCAGATGTTTGAAGTGCATTTCCCAGGGTGTCCTTTGCTGATTCCAATAGCAGAGGCCAAGAATTTGATCAGCATTTTTGAAAGCCTCCTGAGTCTAGGGAGCACGGAGGCTATAGCACAAGGTAGCTGTGGTAAAGACAAGGGGAAATGATTGACCTCCTAGTTTTTTTATTGGGACCTGAAGAGCTTCACCCAGGAGATAGAGTAAACCAAGAGTAACTCAGCTGACAATCACCTTAGGATGACTCCTGAATGCCAGCATTCCCAGCCACCTGCCAGAAGCAAATCTAAATAACCTCTGGAAGATCCCAAGCCTCAGATTATTCAACAAGCCACTCTGCAAACGCAACATCTATCACACAATAATCAGGGAAAGAGGGAAACAAGACAATATGAATGAAACCAAGCGAAACCACAGGACACTAGAAACAGAATAAATAATAGGGGCTTCAGACTACAGACTTAACGGACACATGTTCACCATGGTCAGAGAGCAAAAAGATAGTGTTGGAATTTTTCAGCAAAAACCTGAAAACTATTTTTTTTAAACTGAATGGAAATTCTAGTATTAAAAATACAACTGAACTAAGAACTCAATGTGAGAGGTTAACCACAGTGTATATTAGACATAGCTGAAGAACTGAAAAAGATAACCTCCAGAATGAAATTTGAAGAGACAAAAAAAGCAGCATATAATAGAGTTAGAGATATAAAACATAAAGTAAAACTGTCTAGAGTATTCATCAGCATCCCAAAAGAAGAGAAAGATAATGGAGCAGAAGCAATCCTTGAAGAGATAATGGCTAAGATCTTTTCCAAACTAGTGGAAAACATTGTGCTGAAGACTTGTGAAGCCTTAAAAACTTTAACAGCATAATAAAAAGAAATTGACATGCAGGTATGTCAAGGTTAAATACTGAAAACTAAGAACAAAGAGCCGGATGAAAAGAGACACATTGCACTGATTATCAAAAAACTGACTTAACAGCAATAATGAAAAAAGACAATGAACTGCTATCTTTAAAGTACTGAAATTGCCTAGAATTCTATATCCTATGACAATATCCTTCAAGAATGCAAGAGAAGTACAGAAAATTTTCAGATGAACAAAAATGAGGCAATCTGCCACCAACAAGACCTGTACTAAGGAAAATAGAGTATTCTTCAGATAGAAAAATCTCACAGCTGGGCCCCATGGTTCACGCGTGAATTGAGAGAGATTATATATATATGCTTACATGTAAGTGAGATGAACGACAGCAATGACATAAAAAACAAGAAAGATTAGGACTATTTTATTTATATAAAGTTCCTGCACTACCCATAAAGCTCCCAAAACTTTGGGAGGTCTCAGGTGGGAGGATTACTTGAACCCAGGAGTTCAGGACCAGCCTAGGCAACATGTGAAACCCCATCTCTATAAAAAATACAAAAAATTAGCTGCACATGGTGGCACATGCCTATAGTTCCAGCTACCTGGGAGGCTAAGATGGGAGGATCACCTGAGCTGGGGAGGTAGAGGCTGCGGTGAACCATGATCTCACCACAGCACTCCAGCCTGGGCAAGAATGAGACTCTGTCTCAAAGAAAAGAAAAACTCAGATGAAAGATCAGAGGCACAGGAAGAAATGAAGAGCAACAAAATGATAATATGTGGGTAAACTCCAATAAGTGTTAACTGAATATAGCAATAATACAAATTGTTATTAGGTTTAAATATACATTGAATTCAAATACATGAAGATGGCTGGGCACAGTGGTTCATGCCTGTAATCCCAGCACTTTGGGAGGCCGAGGCGGGCAGATCATGAGGTCAAGAGTTCGAGACCATCCCGACCAACATGGTGAAAGCCTGCCTCTACCAAAAATACAGAAAATATCCAGGCGTGATGGTGTGCACCTGTAGGGCAGGAGAACTGCTTGAACCCAGGAGGCGGAGGTTGCAGTGAGCCGAGGTCCTGCCACTGCACTCTAGCCTGGGCAACAGAATGAGACTCCATTTCAAAAAAAAAAAAAGAAGAAGATAATGACATATAAGTTGGAAGGGGATAAATGAAGTGAAAGTAAAATGTAATCCTTGAAATGTCTGGGAAGGGGCAAAAAAATACAGTTAACATCACACTTTGATATGATAAGGATGCATGTTATAATATCTAGGGTAACCACTAAAGAATAGCCAAAATGTACATAATTTTCAAGCTAATGAGGTGGAGGAATGAGAAACAATATTTAAAATAACCAATCAATCCAAAATAAAGCAACAAGAGAATTGAGAGATTATATATATATGCTTACATGTAAGTGAAATAAATGACAGTAATGACATAAAAAACAGGAAAGACAGAGTAGGACTATTTTATTAATATAAAGTACCTGCACTACCCATAAAGTTCTACAGTGTTATTTGAAACTAGATTTGGATCAACTGTAAATATATACTGCAAATTCTATGGCAACCACCAAAAAAGTTAAAAAAAAA